>NW_007242038.1:694029-702402 GCF_000164805.1 Carlito syrichta | reverse complement strand
GGCCACTGCACTCCAGTCTGAGCGACAGAGTGAGACTCCAACTCAAAAAAAAATAAAAAATAAAAATAAAACTCCAATTCCATGTAACATGCACTTTAAAAAAAAAAAAAGAATTGCAATGAGATGGGTAAATTAGCAGGAACTCTAGAGGTAAATAAAAAGAAGTTTTAAATAACGCATCAGTTGATAGTATAAAGACAAGTCTTAAAAGATACATGTCTGAAGAAAAAATAATCATGTAGATAAATGCTTAGTGATTTGAAAGACAGGTACAATGAGATGCACTTATTTACAGGACTTAATGATCTAGTAAACCTACAATTCAGACCCTTATGATTTGAAAACTATTGAAAGCTTGGACAACCACCTAGACAGTTAAAGAAATGCAGAATAATATCTTCACTCAAAATAAAACAGTAAATATGTTACAGTAAAAAAATCCAAAATAACATCCTTGCAAGAAAGTCAAATAAGCCATATTATTTATTATTTCTTTGCCCATTAAGGGCTATTATTTAACTAGAGAGAACAGCAGAGTTCAACATCCTCTGAGAGAAAAACAAAAACCAGCTTCAGTTGCATTATAAAGGCTTTAGCTTTACCCTAAACTTGAATGTTCTGGGAGAGACTTACATACTGAAATGCTAAACTGCAGAAATAATTTTTTCTATGTATATTTTCCAGATTACAATAAAAGCACACAAGTTTAGCACAACAACAGTAACCAATTATCCATTTATCTAGCAAAGAAGAAAATATGGGAGCATAATATGGCCTTATTGCATTAGACTTTCAGCCCATTTAATGTAGACATTACCAAAAGTCTCCCATGGGAAATTCTGTGAGAACATTTTTTTTTCTGTGATATCACCTTTTATCTCAGATTCTCTGAATAACTATTTATGACCTTTCCATCCTTTCCCCAGAGCCCTTTATAAGAATACAACTTCCTGAAATAATGAATTTTATACTACATTACCTTCTACATATGAAAGTCATCTTCGCCGGGCTCAGTGGCTCAGCCTGTAATCCCGCGCTTTGGGAGGCTGAGGTGAGTGGATTGCCTGAACCCGTGGGTTTGAGACCCGCCTGGGCAACTTGGCGAGACCTCATCTCTACAATAAATCAAAAATTAGCCGGGCGTGGTAGCGCGCGCCTGTAGTTCCAGCTACTTGAAAGGCTGAGGCGGAAGGATCGCCAGAGCCCAGCAGGTCGAGGCTGCGGTGGGCGGGAATGGCCACTGCACTCCAGTCTGGGCAACAAAGTGAGACTCCAACTCAAAAAAAAAAAAAGAAAGTCATCTTCATTTCCTCAAAATTCGTTATCACATTGCTCATCATTAATTTAAGATTCAAGTCAATTCCCTTTACGTATTTGCCTCGCTTAAAAAAATTTTGTTTTCAAGATTTTCCTCAAAGACAGTTTATCTACCTTCATTCCATCACTTCTATAATTCTGTTTTTCCCAGTCTGAAGCTTCCAAATAAAGATGAATTCATGCCCTTCATCTTTTGTGGATGAAGTTACTGAGCAATGGGACTGGAAAAAATGCAGTGGGCTCTGATTAAGTCTTCTGGTTATTTTTCTGTTAAGTATTCTCTAGATGTTTTCTGCATCTAGAAAGAACCTGAGTTGTGTTCTCCTAGCCTAGTTTTTCCCTAGAGAAATAAATTGTTAAAAAAAAGACTGAAGGGAGTCTTTAAAACCTCAGTGACACTTATTCATCTTTTTCTCTCCAAAGTCCACATATATATTTCCGGATGATACTAACTCACCTTTATTGAAAAATTCTATGTGCCAGGTACTTAGTTGTAAGCTTTACATCCATAATTTATTTGTTATTACAACCTTATGGGTATTTATGAGTGGCTAGCATTTATTGAGGAATTTATATGTGTTAGGCACTCCTTTTTTGAAGTGCTTTACAAGTAATATCTTATTTAATCACTAAAACGAATTTTTGAAGTAGGCATTTTATTATTCCATTCTTAAAGATGAGTAAACTGAAGCTTGCAAAGTAAGGTCACACACAGCTAATAATGGAAACACCAAGATATTAACTTAAGTCCATGTTATTAACCACTATTCTGCACGGCCTCATTCACCAAATGATGAAATAAATAAATAAATAAATGAACAATAAGTGAATGACTGATAAAATAACTGGAACTAATAAAATATTTTTAAGCCATAGAGAATTTGTGGGCATTGCAATATGTGAAAGTTGGATTATACCATCAAAGCTGGATTACACTATCATTCAAGGTTTTTAGAGGTCTATAATTCTGTAACATTAACAGCTTAAATTAATCAATTCAAAAGTTTTTACTACTTTTAAGATGTAGAAGACCTAATATAACGTCTGACTTTTTTAACACTAAAATTATGAAAACTTTCTCCAAAAATTAGTAAGTTTTTCCAGTCTTTGTCTTTTTGATAAAAGGAAACACTGGTCCTAATAAAGCAATAAAAGATTGAATTTTTCAGCAGTTTATTTCAGTTAGTCCAGCTTGTATAATACTATTTTGAAGAATATGCAGCACAACAGAAATTAGAGAGGAAGTGTATGTGGGCAGAAATAAACATTTAAAAAAATTTTTGAAGTCATTATCAGATTAATGACTAATGAACATTTTTATTACTCATATTTCTTAACTCCCTAAGAGTAAGTTTGCTTTTAAAAGTACACTATAGAAGTTATTTTGTTACCTAGCTTCATTTGGATAACAACAAAAAAGAAACCAGTCTGACCCTGAGAAGATATAAAAAAGCATCTTCAAGAAGTAAAGGAGAATGTTGCTTTAGTTTTCAAGCACTGCAAACTTTCCTAATCCCAGATATACACACAAGCTATTTAATTCTCTAGGAAGCTGTACAGATCCCTGAACCACTAATTTGGCATAAATTTATCAACACATCTTGTGTATTAAACTTCACTGAAAAGCTTTAAGACTCTGATTATACGTTTGGCATACTGTGTGGTATTTTGAGAAACTACTTATGAAAATATTTTTAAAAATCATTTTCAGTTTGGGCAGCAAATGTGTTTTACTGAGATTCATTGGATCTTCACATAAGTGCAAAGAATCTGAATGTGATAGAAAACCTCAGACTACCTAGTGCAAATTCTTTGTACCTGAGAAAACAAATATCCTCTAGGTCTTTGGCTAGCTGATGGCAGAGGCAGAATTTAAGTTTCTTGAAGTCCCTTGCTCATTTCACGGCATCACATTGACTCTCTGTTGAGGGCTGAATTTTGTCTCTCCAAAATTTGTATGCTGAAGCCCTAATACCCAATGAGACTGTATTTGGAGAAAGGGCTTTTATGTAAATGATTAAAGCTAAATGAAGTAATAAAGGTGGGGCACTGTCTGATAAGATTAGTGTCCTTATAAGATGAGACACTAGAGGGTTCTTTCTCTTTCCACCATGTGAAGATACAATCAGAAGGCAGCCATCTTCAAGACAGGAAAAGAGTCCTCACCAAAAACTCTACCCTGTAAAAACATTGATCCTGGACTTTCCAGCATCCAGAACTGTGAGATAATAAACTTCTGATGCTGAAGTCACCATATCTATGGTATTTTATTATGGCGGCCCAAACAGACCAAGCATCCTTCCCTTTAGTTCCTTGATTTAGGCCAACCAGCACCTCCAGAGAACAGAACTGCCACCAATAAGACAATATCTCAGTACTCAAAGTTTCCATAATGCAGCAGAAAATGTACAAGGTTCATCTATGGATCCATTTAATAAATATTAGTGTGTGAAATACCTATGTGGTTCAACTACGTGTAAAGCACCATGCAAGATCTGGAGAGGCAATAGAGGATAAGCTTCTGCTCTTATCCCCAAGGAACTTAAAATATAATAAGGAAACAGACTTAAAAGAAGGAAGATTTTTTTTGTTACAGTGTGATTAAAAGAGTAGGCATCTTGCCGGGCTCGGTGGCTCAGCCTGTAATCCCGCGCCTTTGGGAGGCTGAGGTGAGTGGATTGCCTGAGCCCGCGGGTTCAACACCCGCCTGGGCAGCGAGAACTCATCTCTACAATAAATAAAAAAAATCAGCCGGGCGTGGTAGTGCGCACCTGTAATTCCAGCTACTCGGAAGGCTGAGGAGGAAGGATCGCCGGAGCCCAGCAGGTCGAGGCTGCAGTGGCCGCTCCAGTCTGGGCGACAGAATGAGACTCCAACTCAAAAAAAAAAAAAAAAAAGAGTAAGCATCCTAACCGAACCAGGAGCTGTATTAGGCACTTAGGACACATCGATGAACTAGAGACATACACCATGATTTCAGGGAGTTAGGTCTAGGAGAAAACTATAGAGGTCTTAACCTAGGGTTTGTGAATGGAACTGCATTTCAATTTAATTGGTTTCTTTGCAAATACTATATGTTTTATTTTATGTGTTTAAAAACATCACCCTGAAATAGGTCTGTAGAGGTTTCTCAAGATCATGACCCTTGACTTACAGTCTACAGTTCTCCAATGTGAAATAGGCGAGGCATTCTTAAACAACTCACTCATTGTTCATAGTAGAAGACACAATCCTAATGCTGGAATTTTGTGTATTTGAGAAGGTTTTTCAGGAAGCAAATATTAGCCAAAAGGCATCAATATATGGTTATATACATTGAAGGTCACTAGAGTCCAAAGTTAGATTCAAGCTCTGAGAGTGGTCAAAAGCATTTGGGCAGTGAGCCTAATGGACAGTGGGAAGGCACTCAGGGCAGTGGGAAATTTTAGCCCGTGCCCACTTGCAGCAATGAGAGTTGCATCCCTTTCTCTGTTCCTGTTGTTTTTCATGCCAATTAGGCAGAAACAGTGAGGATTAATTTACTGTGTCATAGCAGCAGATCATTGCTCCTCCAAATTAGTAAAATGAGGGCTGACAGTATAATATAATTTTAGAGATGAAAGGGACTTTCAAAATCATATGCTCCAATTTAATTTCATAGATGAGAAAACTGAAGATTAATAAAATTATGCGACTTACCCAAGGTCACCGAGCTTATTAAGGATGAAGGTAGCCCTAGAATTTAGGTCTCCTAACATCAAAGGAAAGGTTCTTATCATTCTTTCATTAGGCCTTCATCATGGAAAGGTCACAAATATCAGCGTAGATATTGCCAGTATAAATACATTTTAATTAATGTTGCATATGCCAATGTGAACAACACAAAGTTAGAAAAAATAGAATACATTTTTAAAAATTAGTAGAAAGCAGAAATTTGTCTATAAAACTAATTTCAAATGTCATGAATCCATCAATATATACAACTATTTTTGTCTAACACTTTATACCAAAGTCTATTTTCTGGACTAAATTATTAACTGCTTACAAAAATCATCTTTGTTCCTAGAGTGTATTCTTTTAATGGGTCCAGTAATTTCTGCATAACTCTCTCATGCTGAATTGTGTTCTGGAAACTCAGTTTTGATGGTAAAATTTCCATTTTTATCTTCAAAACAAATGTAATGTTGCCATTCTCCCAGGTTCCCTTGGCCTCTCTCCAAAAATTACTGAACTATAACACCAGTGGAATCTAAAGAGATACAGTAGGCCAAGTGCAAAATGATACCCTAGGCTTCTATAAATCTCCTCTCCTCCTGCCCTTTAAACATGAATAAAGATGATTCATATTATGTATTATTTCCAGCCAACTTTTCAAAGCCAAAGAAATTTTTATTTGTGATATCCTTTTGAACATCAACTTTCAGAGCCTCCTACTCATTCACATTTAAGACTTATTGGAGTAATACCACATTATCTGTTTAAAGTTCTATTTATTCTTTGGCTGTCCCGTATGGTACTTCAGGATTGTTGTATGAGTTGCACCCAAAGTGTTGCATGTCACTGTGAATTTGCCAAGTGTAGCAAAGTAAACAACTCTAGCCAAAGTGGTTTCCTCAAACCAGCATAGTAAATAAGTCCTCTTTCTTTAAACAATGTGCTAAAGAAAAACATTTGCAGACACTTAGCTCTATATACTCAATAACTGTGTGTCTTAGTTGTGGAGATATGTGTCAAAAACTAAGATCTTTATCTCTTAGCGATCTTCCTCCAAATATCCTGTTATTCCTGGAGTAATATTTGTGAAGGGTTATAAACCATAGAGGGTCTTTATAGATCTCAGTTGTTATTATTGTTATGTTGGTAACTTAACAATCTTTTAAAAATGGACCTGCTTAAAAACATATGAGTCATTTGTAATTATACATGTGGCCCTTCCCTTTCACTTGGGAATAACTCTGGAAAACTTTCATTTTTGAATCTCATTCAGCGACATATTTCTTACTGTCTAAATGTTTTGTAACACACTATGAACACAGACCCATAAAGTAATTTCTTGACTATTGTCTTATTTGGTTTATAGCATAGTATCTGACACTCTCATATTTGATTAAATGAGAGGAGAAATGCTGAAAAAGGATGGAGGGAAGTCCTTTGAAATGTCTACATTTGGGTAACTCTAAGAAAGAAAAAAAAAGGAAAATTCAATTCAACCACTTCTATGAAAACTTTTAAAAGCTGTTCTGTGTGGCACCCGTCTATCCTCTATACACTTCTGATATAATACATATAACATCATATCTCCACTCTTTGTTTGCATTTCTGTCTCTTTAACTTATAGATAAAAACTATGTTGAATTCATTTCTATGTTCCCTGCACCTAAAATAGTGTTTACTATGCAGTAGGCACTTAATAAAATTTGTTGCATGAGTGAATTTTTCAAAATTGAAAGGGAAAGATAAAGAAAGAGAAGAAAGGAGACATAAGTGAGTAATGAAGTAAAGTGAGAAGGTGATGAATAGAAAAAAATGTGGGGGAGGTAGGGACACACAAGGAGAGAAAAAATGATGACCACACAAAATGATCTAATCTTGTGTCTACTGGCTTCTGTGAAAAGATTTAATGTAATGGCTCAGGACTAGAACTAAGTAGGTTGGCAAAAGTTAGGTTTCCTAGGATTCCTCTTGTACACATGTGTATCCTAATCAGGGTGGTCTGGAAAGCCACTGCTCTTCTCCTCTCCCCTTTTCTGCTGGACTAAGGAGCAAACAGCCCAACATTTCTTTTATTTTTATAGTCAATTACATATAAAATTGTTTGGTCTACAACTACTATGCTCTAGACATACTGTTAAGCTCTGAAGCTATGGTAAATAGCAATCATACAAGTTACAGCCTTATAGGAAAGACCGCATTCATAAAATAATCACACAAAGTAAACCTGTCACTGTGTTAAAATATATCAAGAGTGAGACAAGGTTCTAGGAGAAAACAAAATAAGGATTAGACTGAGTCAGTGAAGCACTAGACTCAATCAGTGAAGCACAACTTCCATAGGGAACTGATGCTGGGGCTGAGATATGAAGATTGAGTATGAATTAATCAGGTGGGACTCAGGGAGAAGAACATTCTAAGCAGAGGATTATAGGATTCCATGGAGTCAGTATGAAATAAAGTTAAATTGCCCTATAGACAAGATTTTAGGAAGGACCTCCCCCCACTTGCAGTTATCAAATTTAAAAATACTAGAAAAAGAATGTAGACCCCCACTACTTTGAAGGGATGGCTCAGAAAAGAATTAAAAAGGTGTTTTAGTCCAATTGTATGCTGCTTTAAACCGTATATCACAGAATGGACAATCGATAATAAACATAAATTTATTTGGTTTACAGTTCTGGAGGCTGGAAATTCTAAGAGCGTGGCACTGACATTTTGTGACGGTCTCTTTGCTGCATGATTCCATGGCAGGAGGGCAAGGAGAGGGTAAAAGAAAGCCAGAGACCAAAAGGGGACCAAATCACTTTTACAACAAGCTTTTATAACAACTAACCCAATCTCTTGATACTAACCCACACCCATGATAGGGACATTTATCCAGTCATGAGAAAAGAGCTCTCCTGACCTAGTTACCTCTTATTGGGTCTTAACTCTGTTCCACTGGGGATTACATTTCCAACACATTAACTTTTGGGGCACACATTATGACCATAACAAGATTTCATAGACCTTTAGAAGAAAATGGTCAGAAATATCATGTAGTGCTTAGATCTGCTATTTCATATGGCTTACTGACCATTTATGTGTCTTTTTGCTTTGTTTTGTTTGTTTTCACAAAAATGAAAACATATTCTATAGTTGTTTTGAGTCTTTTTAAAAATTTAATACTATATAGTGAACAACTTTCCATGTCAAATACTACATGGATTTTCAACATTAATTTTAAATATTAAAAAGTATTCCATCATATAATTTTTTTGTTTTGATTTGTTTTTTTAGATGAGATTTTCTTTTTGTATATATTTTTTATTTTAAAGATATGGGGTACAATTCAGGGTTAGGTATACAAATGGTCATTGTACA
>NW_007242038.1:663651-693975 GCF_000164805.1 Carlito syrichta | reverse complement strand
AGTTTGGGCCTCACTTTGGTCCCCACTTCACCTGGTTTGAGATCAAGTACCCTTATTGATTAAGTGTTCCCCCCTCTGGCAGTTTACCACTACTGCCAATCCCTTTATTATAGACATATGATATTGTTCAGGGTCCTCTTATAAGTGAGAACACGTGGTACTCAGTTCTTTGCTTCTGTGATAGGTCTCTGAGTATTGAAGACTCTAAATCCATCCAAGTTGCTGCAAAGTTCATAGTTTTGTCCTTGTTTATGGCTGTGTAATATTCCATTGTATATATGTACCGCATTTTTTATCCAGTCTACTTTCAATGAGCAGCATGGTTGGTTCCATGTTTTTGCTATTGTGAATAGTGCTGTAGTAAACATGTGTACACAGTTTTCTTTTTTTGTAGAATTATTTTAGTTCCTATAATTCTAATCAAATTCTTCAACCAGACTTCAATTTTTAGACATGTACATTTTTCCAAATGTTTAAATATAAAACAACATTCTAAGGACATTATTATGGATAAAAGTTTACATCTATTCTTAATTATTTAATGTAAATTTTTCTGAGATCAAATGCAGTATCTGGAATTAAACAGAACTGGTTCAAAGTCTTGCTATTCTACCTACCAGTTGTATGAATTGCACAACTGAATCAATAAATAAGAATCAGTTTTCTTATCTCTAAAATGAGAATTGTAACAGTATCTATATTATTGAATTGTTGGAGGCTTAGATGAGACCATGCAAACAAAGCACATAGCAAGATGTCTGCAACATAATAAGTAGTTGTTAAATAATATGTGTTTTTATTAGAAAAGTTCTATGCTTAAGACTTTTAAGATCTATTGCCAAACCTTCCCTCAAAAAGGTTGTATGAATTTGTCTTTGTTTTTTTGATCAGCCATGTATGAGACAGCCCAAGGAAACACATTATGTAGTAAAGTTTACACCATCACTGCTTCAGATAATTTTGTTAATAAGACAGATATAGTCTAAAGCAGCAACAGAAGCACTCAGCACTCTGCTCCATCTCTTTGGATCTCTTCAGTATGTTCGTATACACCAGCTACTGATACCCTTTTTAATCCTGACAGCTAGCTGGAAGTCTTTGTTGGTCTTCCTTAAGGCTGCTGGAATCTGCTTTGTGCATAAGGAAAGCCAGAGTGCTTGGGGATTCACTTCCCTCACCAAAGGATAGCCCATATCCAGACACTAATTTGTAAGTGTATGTAAGTACTCCAGCTTCCTTTCTTCCCCACGGGGACAACTCTGAGGAGTAGTCTACACTGTCTTCCAAACTCCCTTTGTGAGGCTGGACCAGTCATTCTCTGTGGGCCTTGTTTGCATGGTCTCCTTCATTTCCTGGCTCATTCTCCATGCCTTTAACCAGTCTTTTTTCTGGAACATTTTCTAACAAATCACATTTCATCTCTCTGTCATAGTTGGCTTCTAAGAAAGAAAGAAGCTGCCTTGGTGTAAGAGTTCAGACATAAATTATTTAACAAATTAGTCTGACAGAATACAACATATATTTAATTTCTTCCTTGGGAATTTGTGTACTTGGGCATTGTTTTCTTTTAATCAGCAGAAAAAAACTAGAGAGTAACATAGAAGCAGTAAAGTCTATGTTTTAAGCATGCTCATGTGGTGAGTGCTTGGATATCCCAGAATCTAATCTAGTTCTGCTAATAATTAGCTGTGTAATCCTAAGCAAGTCAGTCACCATTTCTAGGTCTCAAAATATTTACTGATATTCTCTAGGGCTGAAGAATATCTCAGAGATTTTACACAATTATGAGAATATTGCTATCTGGAAAGGCAGATCTCAGAATGGAGTTCACGTATGCCTATAATCCTTAACTTTCATATTTCTTTGAAGATATTAACATTTATATCATATACCTCTTCATTCCAAGCTCATTTTTCTTCTGTCTTAACTTCTAAGGGAGTCCTGTTTCCCAGTCTTTGATGAGTGGCAGATTCTATCCCTGCTGCTATAGAAAATCCATCATTCATGCCCTCCCGCTAATTTCTGACTCTTTTGCTCAACATATTACCAATCATGCAGCTTCAAAGCTTTAAGATTCTCAGCAGAGCAACCATGTTTGTAGTAGATCAAAAAGAAGAAAAACTGGATCTATATCACATATCCTCGTGTTTGTGCAATCTGATTAACCAGAAGGGAAGAGGAGACAGTCCTGAGACTGAGAAGTTGTGTCCTCTTGCCGTGTTCCCGGGAAGACACAATGTATTAATGAGGAAACAGAAGGAAGGTCTGGGAGAATTCAAGTTTTCTCTGTAAGGGAGCAGATTCCATAGTTATCTTTGACATTGAAGCAGGCTCCAATCTATCTGCAAACAAATGGATTAGAAGGGGTGGCAACTTCTGAGTGGGATCAAGAACTTTAAAAGAAGCAAACCCCACCTCTATTTAAGCAAAGGCTTAAACTTCAAGACAAAGTCCTATATACATACAAAAGACTGGGAAAAAATGTAAAAGTATGATCTTAGCAAAAAATGGTAAGGATGGTGAGCAACTGGAATTCTTTTACACTATAGGTAGGAGTATAAATTGTACAACCACTTTGGAAACACTGTTTCATAATCTGCTAAAGTTCAAATACACCTACTTTATAACCATGTTATAAATATGTACAGAAACCTTTGTATACAAGCATAAGTTCATAGAAGCATTGTTCATACTGATGAAGAGTGAGGAATAAAACTATCCAAAGCTTCACTGACAAACATATAGATGAAAAGGTGCATAAGTTAGTATATTTACATAAGTATCTATTCCTCTGCAATGAAAATTAAAGGATTGTATCAAACAAAACATCAGGGATGGATCTTTAAACATAATAATGAACAAAAAAAGCAAATCACAGAAGGCTGTAGAGTGTTAGCATTTTTGTAAAGGTTCAGATAAAATAATGCAAAATTAAACCATAAATTGTTGAAAAATACCTACACTTATGGTATTTTAAAATTACTTCTTAAGAAGCAAAAGATAAATACAAAATCTAAAATAGTCATTCTTTCTAGGTGGGCAGTGGCCAGAAAGAAGAGGCAAAAGAGCAAAACATAACTGCCAGAGCAGGAAGGGGCACACCTCATCAACAAGGGTAACTGCATAATCAACATTTGAATACCTAACCCTGAATTGTATCACACATCTTTAAAATAAAAAAAGAGAGCAACACATCGATAAGTTCTATAAGTGTTGTTCTAATTCTTATATAGGGTGCTGGTTTTATAAAGAGTTCACATTATTATGCTTCATAGTAATCATATATATTTATATATATATACTGTTGTTTCAAAAGTATCAAATATTATCTAATAAGTAAACTTAAAATACATAAATGAGATGCAACTCAAAAAGAAATATAAAGCAAAATAAACTGGCAAAATGGGCATCCTTCTGAGGAACCCATTGGCATTTAAGGGCATTTTTTAATGTATCATTTTCCAAAGTTATCATGAAAGAGTAATCCATGTACAATATTGTACTTCAGGTCCTTTTATTTATTATGCAATAATAATTCCTATTCTACTAAATCCATAGATTTTCTTAAAGATTAAATGGGGTCACAAGTATGAGTTATTGAACTGAGAAATGTTTTACAAGTGTTATGTGGAATCATCATCTTCCCGTCTACCTCATGAGAATGAGGACAAAAGGCAAAAAGAGGAAAACTCTCAAAAATGTTAAAAAGGAGTAAAGATGACAATGTTCTAAGAAAAATTAACTAAGAATTAATTCAGGGGGAAGAGGAGGTGGGATTGGCAGTAGTGGGAATATGTCGGGGGATGGGGGGCACTCCTCTTCAACAAGGGTACCTGCATAATGAACATTTGTGTACCTAATGCTGAACTGGACCTCACATCTTTAAAATTTAAAAAAATGAAAAAGAAAAGAAAAAAGAATTAATTCACAGATCCAGGTAATTGATCCAGAGACTTTATTTTATTCTCTCATGTTTTTATTCTCTTAAGACGTATAGAAATGTAGAATGAAGAAAAAAAATAAAAAGCACAGTATATGTAATTTATGCTAATAATTGAACTAATTTGAGAACAAATACCAGTATACACACCAAGTATTTTATAATTTCTTGTCTCTGAAATCACCAACCCACATGGGTGGTCTTTTTAAAAGTGAGATTCTGTGAGGTTAGGTTAAATGCTAAATAAAATTTGGAGATTCATAGTTTATAATTGCTATTATCATCAAGTATCAGAATCAAATATAAAGTTTTTCAGAATTTTTTTATAAAATGAAGAGTTAAGAAGTCAAAAAATTACAAAAATGCATTTTCATTTTTGTTAAAGTTTATTTGCTTGATACAAGCAAAATTAGTCAACAATTGAAAAACCAGTTAAACAATTTTGAGGCATATATGTCTCTAAATGGGAATATAGTCATCTATTTTTCTTTCTCAGATGAATGGATTGACTTATTTTACCCAATTGCCTACCTGAGTAACTTGACATCGTCTTCATTTCATTGTTTCTAATGACAGCCCAGTATGACCATAACACCTTGACCAAGACCACTAGAATGGTCTATTCTGAGCTCATCCCAAGCTCATTTATCATCGGTAAAATAATTGGGCTGTAAAATAATCATCACATACGGATACCTTATTTTGGAAGATGATTAGCAAACAGTTACATAGTTACAGCAGAGAAGCAGAAGCATGATGTTCAATGACTTTGTCAAGGTTACACAGGGATAAAACCAAAAACAGAAAACAGGTGTACTACTGATTCATTTAATGAGCTGTATTTCCAAGGCTATGTTACCTTCTTTTCTTAGGACTTACCCAGTTACCATAAGTATGACATTTTGAACTGGATTTCAGTTGCATTACCTGGTAACCAGAGTAAGAAACAATTTTCTCTCTCTGTCCTCTGGTTCGAGCCATGGCCCACTGTGATTAAAAACCTTCCACCCAAGCCCCATCTTCTTACTCGAGAGAGTACAATAAGGCAGATAGCTCTCTCAAATATAAATGTGAGAGATGATGACACATGCCTGCTGTTAGCAGTCTGCAGCTAATTGGCCAAACATACTGGCACCTCTTCAACTTGGTCTTAACTGTCTGAAATTCTAAGCAGTGTGTTCTGGTGTGTGGATTCTAGCATAAGTTAAATGTGATGAAAAGAGGCCTCCCGTGGACTCATATCTAAGCCATGCTCTCTGACTCAGTTTACCAGGGGTCCTGCATCACCAGTAGTATGAGCTACATGAGAGGCTATGAATAACTATAAGGTAGATGTTAATCACTCTCCAATGTCAAGTTGTTGTCTGAGCTACTTTAATTCAATACCCTCTCCCAATTAGCAGTGTAGGAAGTCTGTCAAACACTCTACCATTAGCTATCAATTCCTCATTCTTCTCAGATAATATGTAAAGGGGTATCCACAGCAAGCAGTAGGATAAGCACTGAGCATATGCTTATAGAACAGACTGATATTGGCTTTACTAGTCCATCAATAGGCAAAGTTCTAGATGCAGCTGAAAGAACTCCTTACCAGAGAGCATGAAAGTAACAACTGGAAGAGCTCCTAGGTGCAAGTAATGGGAGGTGCTCAAACAACGGCTAGGTGGTCTGCAAGTAAAGACCAAGTTCCTATATGGTCCTGAACACTTGTCTGATGTTCCTCATAGTGGTCCTTTCCAGGCCCACCCACTTGACTTTTTCCAAGTAGACGGCTCTCCTTCTCCCATAACAAGATGCTATCAGTGCCTGAATAAGATCCCCTTTCATAGGCCTGGTCTGTGGGTACTGAGTGATAATAACTCACTTCTGAATCATGCCTCTCTTGGAGATATCTGGGAGGTCACACTCCAACCCCAGTAGCTTATAGCCAGTGGTTAATGCAGTGCTACAATAGCTCAGCCCAGTTGCCTCTGGCCAAACTGTAAGGTTCATTTCATTCAGGTGGAAACTATACTTCACCTGCACTCACATTTTCACTTAGCTTCTCCTGCCCTATTCTGCTTTCCTCACTTCCTTACAGCATCTACCTGAAAGCACTTTTTTATTCAATATGCATTTGTGTAAGAATCCTGTTCTCAGGCTCTACTTCTACAAGGCCCAATCTTTAAATATTTCTCAAGCAAACCTCTCAGGATCAACTCATAGACCACCAGTACTTCTCTTGGGGAATGTCCTTTCTTCTTTTCCAAAGGTGAAAATCCTTTTGAGCCTCTTTTCTTTGCCCAGAATATTTTCTTTCCTTCTTCTGTCTTCTCCATAAACTTTGTTTCCCTTTATATTTCTCCTTTACTATTATCCTTCTATTATTCTATCCTTTTCTTATTCTTCCAGTGGTCCAGATAATATTTAGCAATAAAAAAAATCTAGCTCTATTTTTCTTGAAGACAATGGAGAAGGGCTTTAAACCCTCCAAAGAAGTGATAAAACATCTTTCAGTATTGTTAAGCGATTTAAAATACAAATAGTAACTGATAAATAGTAAGAGTATAACAAATGGTAGCTCATAGTATTACTTTATCTTCATATGTAAATTACTCCAAATCAGCTGCCATGTCAACCGGTCTCTAATGAGAAAGAATGCCAAAATGAACATAGGACCTTTGAACCCCCAGATGATCTATATCCTTTTCTCAATTCCAGTAACATGGATTCCTGGGACTAGAATATGTGTGAAATCTGCTTAAGTTTCAGACAGCCCCACTCTGCAACCAGAACAAATTTCTATACCCTCAACTACTAGCTAAGATTCTACCTAATCCAGAAGAACTGTCATAGAACCAACACAATATTCTCCACCTGATGATGGGTACCACTGCTCAGAAACCACATGAGATACTCACCCAATCTGATTCAAGTTTACTTTGCCACGGACCACTAGATATTTTTTCCAAGTGTTTGCTTTATAAACAATTCTCTCCCTTCAGCATCAGTCCTACTTCATCCCACTTTCCTCAGTGACATATTTTAAGCTACCAACTTGTCGATCATTATTTGCAATGAACTATCCATACTATATACTGAATAAGTCTAGCTATATGGAATTGGAGATAGTAAAAGATCAGTAGTTACAAAGTGTTGAGGTGGAGAGATAGGGGAGAAGGAATGAAAAGTTAGAACACCGAGAATTTTTAGGGTAGTGAAATTGCTATATGATTCTCTAGTGGTGAATATATGTCACTATATATTTGAACAAACCCATACAATGTACAATACCAAGAGTGAACCTTCAGGTAAATCACAGACTTAGTGTGATTGTGATGTGTCAATATAGATTCATCAACTGTAACAAATGTACCACTCTGTTAGAGGATGTTGAAAACCAGGAAGGCTATGTAAGTGTAAAATCAGGGAGTACACGGGAAATCTCTATGCCATCCTTTCAATTTTACTGTGAACCAAAAACTGCCCTCAGAATAGTCTTTTTTTTTAAGAGAGAGAGAGAAAGAGAGAGAGAGAGAGAGAAAGAGAATTGTGCATTTCTACAAGATGCTGGATCACAAATGTGAAATAAGAAGGTTCTACAGCTATAATAGTACTACAATGTAGGTAAGATTCCAGAATACTCCCCCAATCCCATTAAAGGCATACCAGTAGAAGCAATATTCAGATATGAAGCATCGAGAGAATGGAAAGTCACAAAAATTTGAAAAATTATGTAACCAAACAAGCAAAGTTTCTGGTTCCACATATTTGCTTGTGGTGCCTTATCCAAACAATAATCCAAAAAGAATGACATAGGTACTGATATGAGGCTGTTCTGCCAAGGAGTCACTGCAGGACACTTTTGATATTCTTGTTCCTCAGGTTGTAGGTGAAGAGATTTAGCACTAGAATGACCACAGCATATACTACTGAGGCCACCCCCTCCTCTCCTGGAGAAGGTAAAACCGCCAAATTAAAGTACAACCTAAGACCTATTCCATAAAATAAGTAAACAACTGATAAGTGAGAGCCACAGGTAGAGAAGGTGTTATACTTCCCACTTGTTGACAGGATTCTCAGTATGGAGAACACAATTTCAGTATAAGAGTAAAGGATCCCAGAGAGTGGACCAGCAAAGATGGCGTGAAAAAAATACATTAATATATTCTTATTGGCAGGGTTAGAACAGAAAAAATTGAGAAGCTGGGAAGGGTCACAGAAGAAATTATCCTTTTCTACATTTGCACAGAAGATAAATTGTGACACAATCAAACTGTACACTGGGATTTCAAAAGACTGATTTAAAAAGTTACCAGAACCAGGAGGTCGCAGAGGAGGTGTTGGGGACACTGGGTAGTGTAGGAGATGACAGGTAGCCACAGACCAATCATAGGCCATCACAATCAGGAGTAGATTGTCCAGTAGAAACGACTCTGCTGTTGAGTTTGGATGTCCAGAATTACCTCTGGGATTGTGGCAGGGCTGAAACTGATGTCAGCTAAGGACAGGTTAATGAGGAAGAAGTACAAGGGGGTGTGCAGGTGGGAACCAGAGATGACAGCCAGAGTGATGAGCAGGTTCCCAAGCATGGTGACCAGACGCGTGGGTCAGGAACAGCCCAAAGAGGAAGAGCAGCAGTTCCAGATCTGAGAGGTGAGGAGCAATTCCAAGATGTGTGTTGGATTCTTTGGTTCCATATGGCTACAATACTTTTTCCACTTATTCGTTTTTTCTTTATGTAGATTCAGGCCTACATCATTTTCTTTCTCACTATGGAACCTTTTTAAAAACATGTCTTGCAAGGCATACCTATTAGCAACCAGTTGCCTCAATTTTTGTATGTCTGAGAAAGTGTTTTTTCCTCTGTTTTGAAGGATAATTTCACAGGGTACAGAATTCTGGTTTGATAGGGTTTTGTTTTGTTTTGTTTTTCTCTCAATTCTTTAAATATTTCACTTCACTCTCTTGTTACTTGTATACTTTTTGAAGAAAAGTCACATATAACTTTTATCTTCCTTCCTGTGTAGATTAGTTGTTTATTTCCTCTGGCTTCTTCTAAGATTTTTTCTTTATCGTTGATTGTCTTAAGTTGAATATTATATGCCTCTGTGTGGTATTTTGGCATTTATTTTGCTTGGTGTTCTCTGAGTTTTCTGGATCTGTGGTTTGGTGCCTGACATTACTTTGGAGGAATCCTCAGTTATTATCGCTTCAGATATTTCTTCTGTTCTTGTCTCTGCCTTCTCCTCTGTTATTCCTATTCTAAATATGTTACACCTTGTGTAGTAGTTTCACAGTTCTTGAATATCCCATTCTGTTCTTTTGTTTGGGGTTTTTTTGGGGGGTGGGATCAGTGTTTTTTCTTTGCTTATTCAGTTTTGAACTTTTTAATTGTCATATCCTCAAGTGCAGAAGTTCTTTCCTCAGCTACATCCAATCTACTGATGAGCCTATCAAAGGCATTCTACATTTGTTTACTTATCTTTGCTAATTTTAATGCCAAATGTTTATTTCTATGCCATAGTTGCCTCAACACAATTTGTAAAAGAAAGAAATTTTTTAAATGATATTTTTTTTGGTCAGAATATTTTATCTGCAGTCTTATAAACATCTTAGTACAGAATTACCATTTTTTGACTTTGTTCTAGTAAGCTGCATTTAAATATTTTCCTTGGATATAATCTTTTTTTGGATGAAAAAGTATCCACAGGGAAAAAAAATGTTTGGATTTATTAAAATAAACTTGGGATAGTCTTTGTCAGAGAATACATCTAGAACATCTTTGTTTTGGTACACTATATCACTAATTGTCATATTCTTATTATTTAATATAACAGGCATACTTTATTACATAAAACAAAGTGCGCTAAAAATGAACAATGTTAGAAACAAACTGAAATTTGTTGTATCTTAAATCTTCAGGTGATTAGATAGTAGCTGTAATGCAGGTAAACAAATTTCATATTAATACAAACACAACTCTCTTCTCTGATGAAAATGCACTTAGCCTCATTCTTCTTGTTTTAGCATACAAAGCATCCAATACAACTGAAACAACCTGGTAACAAATCAACTTTTTTCCAATAAAAAAGAATGCTCTGGTTTCTTAACTGACTCCCACATTCCAGTGAGCCAGAAGATGGCATCTGTTCTTTTTTTTTTTTTTTTTTTGAGTTGGAATCCACTTTTGTTACCCGGGCTGGAGTGCAGTGGCACGCTCATGGCCACCGAAGCCTCAACCTGCTGGGCTTAGATGATCCTTCCACCTCAGCCTTCCAAGTAGCTGGAACTACAGACACACGCCACCAAGCCTGGCTAGTTTTTTTGGTGTGTGTTTTGTTTTTTGCGATTTAATGTAGAGACAAGGTCTCACCAAGTTGTGCAGGCTGGTCTCGAACCCCCAGGCTCAGGCAATCCTCTCGCTTCAGCCTCCCAAAGTGCTGGGATTACAGGCTGAGCCACTGTGCCCAGCTGGCTCTTTAAATAGATTTCTCTTACTTGACACAAATCTACCAAAATTCTTACAGTGGAAGTAGGCACCACCCTTCAGATCATGAGGCTCTTAGGAAGAAGTCTATCAAAGTCAACCCGTGATGTGTGGTGGTGGGCCAGCAACTAGTAGACACATGGTGATTGTTCACATCAATCCCTTCAGCAGACTCAGTGGAAGGATGAGAATTCTGTAAGTTCATGCACATTCTACACTTCTGTTAGAGTGTTTTATATCCCTAGTGTTTCTTTCTGATTATTACCTGGAATTTTCAACTCTGTTTCCATTAACCATTGTTCTTGCACATTGTCTACTTTTCCATTAAAGCCTTTAACACATTAATTGTGGTTGTTTTAAATTCTCAGTCTGACAAACCCAGCATCCCTGCTGTATCTCATACTGGTTCAATGCTTGTTCAGTTTTCTCAAATTGTTTTAACCTTTTATATGCCTTCTAATTTTTTGTTGAAATTTGAAATGGATGAAAGGAATGCCAATAAATAGACATTTAGTGGTGTGGGGAGAGAAAGTGCTCTATGGTCCTATGGCTAGGTATCAGTCTCTTGGTGAGCCTGTGCCCCAATATTGTGAACTTCATCATGCTTCTCAGTTTCTTTCCCCTGTTAGTAGAGACAGGATAGCCAGAGGGGGCTGGAGTTTGGCATTTCCCTTCTCTCAAGTAAGTTAGAGCCTGATAAAACCCTAGAAGGTTAGACTCCAATAAAGTAGTTACTCCTGAGGGCATGCCTAGTTAAGAAGAGCAGAGTGCTCTGCCATATTTCGGAGTGGTTCCTTTCCCCGATGGAAGCATACAAAGATATTCACTGTGAGGACCTAGTAGAGTTACTGAAGGTGAAACTCACAAAAATTGGGGTTCTTCATAACTCAGTTCCCATGGAGTTTTGACTGTCAGACTTGTTCATACCAAACCTCTAGTAATTCTTTAATCATAGTTCAGATTTTCCATGGCACTGGTTGTGAAGGAAGTTTCTGGTTGTGGGTTTCTATTCTGTTAAGCAGTGATTCTCTTTAAATCCCCAACAATTTCTCCAATGTAGGTGGCAGAGGTTTGCCTTGTGACCTCACTTCTCTGATGAATCTAAGAAGAATCATTGTCTATTCAGTTTGTTCTGTTTTTTATTTGTTGTTAGGAAGGAGTGGTAGCTTCTAAACTCCCTACATGCTAGGCTGGAAATCCCCAAAATACTTTTTTCAGCATCTAAAATTCCCCAAGCATTCCACTAGCTCATTACATTGCCACAAACTGGAATATATCTTGTAAAACCTATCTCAGTAGAATATTAGAGCCACTCGTATCAAAATAAACTCTTACTGGAAAAATATATTTTCTAGGTAAAAAATTCTCATGACAATTGACTAGCTTCTTTATCAATTCAGTTCTTTCCAGTCTGAGATGGCCTCTATGGAAACAGCATAACCATTTATGGAATAAATAATTTAAAAATAAACAGTGAATATTTCATAGGCTTTTGCTACCTAACAAATATCGATTTGCATATTAACAGAACTATTCTAAGGCTCCCGTCCTACTCAGATCTCCTCTCCCTCAAAAGTCCCTTTCTAATCAATTCTTCCTACAACTCCTATATGCACAAAGATAACTCACCTCACTCCTTCATGGCCTCGGTTTACCATGTCAGCTCACAAAGGTGTTCCTTTCTCTGAGGAATCCTGTTTCCCTTAGTTCAATTCATATTTTCCACAGTGAAAATTCTAAAGTTTAAAAAACTCTTCTCCATCCCAGCCACTTTCACTCTACAATGCTAAGGAAAAAAACTCTTGAACTCAAAATAAAATCCAAAGGAAGTTAATATTTAGCATTGACCTTGAATTATGCATAGGAATTGTATTTCTACTTGCAAAATAAAGCGGAAAATTAAAAAGAATTTTCCCACTAATTCAGGTGTTAAGTCCACTTCTGTTAAAACTTTTTAGCTAATTGAAGCAAATACAGCCTTTAACGATAAGTCAATAGAGGCCTGACCTAATATATTACCTTAAAGTGCATTGAGTAGATGTCACAGCAGCAGATGTTGGGCCTCTTTAATCCTCAGTCTAGTTCAGCAGTGGGTAATGCTATCATTAATCCACTGAGAGTACACCCCTCAGTTGATAATTAGGAAAGAACTTTTTTTAAAGTAACTATAATTACAGTGACACTCTCAATAGCCCTAATTATGGAAATGAGTTTCACATTAAATTCACCTGCCTGAAAATATACAGGAATAGTCTATTTCAGCTGAACTATATTGTTTGTTAAAGCATCAGTGTCTGAGGTCCAGGTACTCTACATGTGAATAATACAGCCATCATCTCTAGAGTTTCAATTCAGATTCAAAGCTGGTGCTAATTTGTCTGAAGTTAGTGTTGCATGCTCAGCATGAAAAATACATCTCTAGGCAAAAAACTAGAAGATTCCAAACAACATTCTAGTCTAGCATATGTATACTATTTTTATCTAATGCCCAGTGTTTTACCCTATGCAGACTCTAAAGACACAGAGTAAGAAAAGCAATTGTTACTTGTTCTTATGCTTTACATAAAACCCATGAGCTTGATACTGATTACTAATACGTTTACTCATTTTTGATCCTGAGAAAAGTACAGAATTTGTAATCTCCAAGATACTTGGGATCCCAGAGGGAAAATATTTATGCATACATGTATACAAACATACACACACACACACAAACGTGTAATAATAAACTAATTTCTCTATATCAGTAAAAGGTTATTCTACATGGAAGAGACTTGGATTCACTTTTTTGTCTTTTAGAGACCTTAGCATATCACAGTAATGCATTATCTTGTGAATATTCAGTAAATGGTCAAAAGACTGAAAAAATTGAAAGCAGTCTATTATGTGTAAGAAGACATGAAGAGAAATATCTGATAACTGTTGTCACTTGCCTTCTCATTTTTATCCTTCTTGTTTTGGCTCACTCAGAATTATTCATTAAATATTCAGTGAGACTAAGAATTCTAAGTTTACCCTTCTAGCACTCACAAAGCTAATCACTCAAATTAACTTTGCAAACTAGCAAAAAGATATTTTCTCCCTTGCTCCCATCCTTGTTACTCTGAAACTTGAAAGGGCTTCCCAAATCTGTAAGGTAAAAAAAGAAAGATAAGGACAGAGTGATTTATTTTCCTTATTTTCACTCAAAATTTCAGCTAAAAATGGCAAATGAGGACAAAATCCTGCTAAAGTCATTGTTATGAAGGTGACTTCATTTTGATGAAAGTTGAAAACAGACAGAATATATGAACTCTGTCTTGAACTTTAAGACAACTCTTTCCCTCAACTATAGTCCCAGTAGCACAGAGTTGAATGGTAGGAGATATCAGCTGTTTCAGTCCTCATTAAATTTTTGGACACAAGCCATTGAAGTGAATTCAATAAGCTGAAGTCTTGAAATTTGCATTAGTTCTTTAAACAAAGGATCTTTCATGAACAATGTAGTTTTGAGTATAATTTACTCTCCTAACTATCGAAGGTTCACAGGGAGTTCACAGGGAAGAAATTAATTGGGCTCTCTATTGTTCTTTTCTCTTCTTTTCCATCCCCAATGTATTAAATACTTCTATAGACCTCAAATGTTACTGTCCTTCATTTGGTGAAATTTAATTCAATTAAAATTTACAAAACAGCCACAGAATAGAAAATAGTTTTAGAAGAGGAGTCAATTCTAACATGAAAAACATTATACAACTATAACTCGCTCACTAATTCCTACTCTCTGGTAGCTTTGTAAGCTCAGTCAGGCCAATTTGAGAGAGATGCCACTAACTGGTCATTGATTGGACTTAAATAATAATTAGACAATCTGATTTCATATCATTTTCCTAGAACAAAGAAGAGTACTATAGATAAATTTTCTTACAGAGAAATTAATATGTGTCTTACACAGATGTCAACATTCTCTATCAAGGTTGCTAATCATTCATTTCAAGCACCGAAAGAAGAAAACAGTACAGAGATAGAGATCAGTAGTGGAGGAAAAACCAACCCATTTGGGAAAGCAGTCAACACTATAAAATCTAGTTCATAAAACCAAAACAACTGCTGTGTTGGGGACTACGGCACTTTAAGAATAAATGTTAACTTATAGGAATGTTCATTACGGCAATAGTTTAAACTTTTCTAATTAAGAGAGAGTAAGATGTGACTTTCCACAGTCACTCACTACTTTCTTTATAGAAGACATGCAGAGCATAGTCTTCATCATTTAGATGATATCACTGCATATTGGCTTATATTATTTCATTGCAGTGAGGTCAAAAGAATGTCAAAATTCAAGTGAGAAAAAAGTGTGTTCTGGTCCAGCTCAATCTACTAGTGCTGTGATTTAGATGTTTGTCCCCTCCAAACATCATGTTGAAATTTGATTCCCAATGTTGGAGATGGAGACTCCAGCAGGAGGTGTTTGGGTCATGAATAAATGAATGTCCTTCTTCAGGAGTGAGTGAGTTCTCACTCAATTCGTTCTCATAAAAGCAGGTTGTTAAAAAGAGTCTGGCACCTCTTCTTTCTCTCTCTTGCTTCCTCTCTCAACATGTCATCTCTGCACACATTGGCTTCCATCTACCTTCCACCATGAGTAGAAAGAAGCCTGAGGCCTTCACCAGAAGCCTAGCAGATGCCAGCACCATACTTCTTGTACAACCTACAGAAACATAAGTTAAATATGCCTCTTTTTTAATAAGCTCCCAGCCTCCAGTATTCCTTTATAGCAACAGAAAACAAAGGAAAACAACTTTTTTCAAGGTCTTGGATAAGCATCTTAATTTTCTGAGCCTCAACTTTCTCTGATATAAAATGTCCTAAGCTGGCTATTTGAGATAAACATGACCATACTTTACAATACTACTCTTGTATAAATTAGGAATGATTGTGATGATGACCATGTAGTTCAGTACCATTTTTAAAATAGATCAGATCTTTAAAAATAGCAACAGTAGCCAGGCTCGGCAGCTCAGCCTGTAATCCCGCACCTTGGGAGGCTGAGGTGAGTGGATTGCCTGAGCCCACAGGTTCGAGACCCGCCTGGGCAACTTGGTGAGACCTCATCTCTACAATAAATAAAAAATTAACCAGGTGTGGTAGGGCATGCCTGTAATTCTGGCTACTCGGAAGGCTGAGGCGGAAGGATCGCCAGAGCCCAGCAGGTTGAGGCTGCAGTGGCTGGGAGCAGCCACTGCACTCCAGTCTGGGTGATAGAGTGAGACTCCAACTCAAAAAAAAAAAAATAGTGACAGTGCTAGATTTCTTTTTATATAACAAAATCAGTGAACACTTTGAGTGCATTCTCTATTGAGAATATACTCAATAACTCAAAAAGATCTTTTGATTCAGAGTTAGTCAAGCCAGAAGGGACCTGAGACATCATCTGGTCCAACCCAATCACACAATAAATCAGAAGACTGAGCTCAGATCTTCCTGGTAAGATGGTGATGGAGCCGGTTGGAGTATGAGAGTCTCTGCAGGGGCATGTCCATAAAGACTCTCTGGTGAGTGTGTGTGTGCCGGTGGGTGAGTGAAGGTCTGTCTGAGGGGAGACTCAGGTTCACACACTGAGGATCTCCCCCAGAGGTGACTGTGACCCACCACTGCCCTGAAATGGAGCCCCCAGTGCACAGGACCATCTGCCACTCTGAGGGCTCTTTGAGAAGAGGCAGTGGAGAGCAGCTGCTCCTCACCACCTGGCACCTGGCCCAAACCATCACCTGTGGCACTGGACCAGCACAAGCAGGAGGAGCCCTATAGAGGGCAGGTCGTGGAGATCTGGAAGGGGCCCCAACGCCAGTGATGAGACACTGGTGGGTGCCATCTTTTCAGTCCCAGGAGGGGCAGAGACCTGCATTGCCCCACCCAGATCTGCCCAGCTTCCAGCCTGAGATCCAGAGGCTATCCTCTCATCGGACTCAGAGAAATAGACACCCTCCCCCCATGCTGGATCGGGCAATGATAGGTCAGATCTGAGTGAGAGACTTGACAGCAGCAATGAATTGGGTGAGTCTGCATCTGATCCATCCTCCTCCCACAGCAGCCCATGGGGCATCTGACCCATACTGAGAGCAACCCTATCAGCTTGCACTGAGTGGAGGAGAGGGGCTGGAGACCAGAGCCACTCCTTAAGATGGCAGCAGCTAAGAGGAACTTGAAGTTACAGAAACTACCACAAAGAGAGTGTTAGGGTTTTTTTTTTTCTTGGTTGCTTTTTGCTTTAGTTTTAGGGTTTTTTCTTCTCTCTGTTTGTGATTGCATTTTTGTACTTGCTTTGTTTCTGCAATTTTAATGTGTTTTTTTAGATTTTTCTGTTGGTGCATGGGTATTTTTGAGGGAGAGTACACCAGTGGGGGGGGGTGTTTGTTTGTTTGTATGATTGTCTGTTTTTGTTTTTTCTGTCTTTGTTTGTTTCCCTGTTTATATGTTAATTGGTACGCCTATCTGTTTTCTCTCTTCTTCTCTGCACCTTCCTTTTGTATTCCTCCTTTCTTTTTCCATTCTTTTCCTATTTCTTATCTTATCTTGCTTTCAGGGGGCAAACAGACACCTTGACCCACATGAATAGATTGTAAAGATGTGGAAAGTGGGCTCCAGAGGGCCCAAACACCATCAGAGGACACTAGGACCTGCAGATAGCTTCTGAATCACAGCTCCCCCCTAAATTAAATCTCAAAACTGCAAAAAGCACAGTCCCCTGCCCCAATACAACTTCAAAATTGAACAAAACCAGAGGATCTACATAAGGAAGAACAGGAGATGGAGCCAACAGAAATAAAATCTATCCTCACTATCACTGAACAACAGAAGTAAAGAAGTAAAAAGAAGGGGGGGAGGAAAACCTATGAAGAAGAAAACGAAGAAGAACCAAAGGAAGAATGAGTCTCACATAGACCCCTGGGAGGACAGCCATTAAGAATACAGACTTCAGAACTCAAACAATGAAGAGCCCCCAGAATAACTGGTCTCAAACAAACCCAGATATCAAGATATTAATAGAGAGAATAAATAGAAATGAGGAGATACAAGAGGAAAGAATGAGGGAGTTGATAATTGAGATAACAGGAGTAAAGAATACAGTGAATGAAATAAATAACAAACTGATAAGCATGGAAAGATGAATTAACTAAGCAGAAGAAAGAATCTCACAGCTTGAGGACCCAAATATTGAATTAACACAAACTGTTAAGAACATAAAAAAGCTTAAAAAGACAAGACAAAATCCCCAAGAGGACAAAATCTCCAAGAGATGAGTAACTATATCAAGAGGCTGAAGCTAAGATTGGAATCCCTGAGGCAAATAAGAGGCAGAGACCACCCTGGAACAAACATCGCATGAAATTATCCAAGAAAATGTCCCTCATCTCATCAGTGATACAACCATTCAAATACAAGAGTTTCAGAGAACCCCTGTAAGATGACAACAGAGAAGACCAACTACTAGACACATAGTAATTTGCCTACAAAAAGTAGGTATAAAAGAAAAAAATCCTAAAGGCAGAAAGAGAGAAAGTTCAGAATACCTACTGGGGAAAACAAATTAGAATAGCAGCAGACTTATCTACAGAAATACTTCAGGCGAGGAGAGAATGGGGCCCAATCTTCAAAGTTCTCAAAAATAAACAATTTTAACCAAGAATTACCTCCCCATTTAAGCTAAGTTTCATCAGCAATGGAGAATTAAAATCCTTTCCGGACATTCAATGACTAAGAGTTTTTGCCGCCTCTAGATCAACTCTACAAGAAACACTTAAGAAAGTATTAAACAGAGAAGAAGGACAAAAAAAGAATGACAATGCTCTTCCCAAGAATGCAGGAAAAAGATTTAAAACACACATGAATCAACCCAAAAGTCAAAAGAAAGTCACAATCAAACAGCAAAAACAACAACAAACTCTATCAGAACCTCATGAAAGGGATAAACTCTCACATCTCAATAATTAGCCTAAATGTGAATGGACTAAATGCATTGCTGAAAAGATATAGAATGACAAACTGGATAAAATATCATGATTCAATAATATATTGTCTCCAAGAGACTCATCTCACCAGAAAGGATATCCATACACTCAAAGAAAGAGGATGGAAAATAAAATTTCAGGTTTACAGAACACATAAGACAGCAGGAGTTGCAATCTTAGTATCAGATAAATTACCCTTTAAGCTATCAAAAATTTAAGAAGATATGGAAGGTCACTGCATAATGATAAAAGGTTCAATCCATCAACAAGAAATATCCATCCTAAATATATATGCACCCAGCATAGGAACACCGACTTTTCTAAAGCAGCTTGCTTCTAGGTAAACTTAAAAAAGATATTGACTCTTAACACTATCATAGCTGGGGACTTAAATACCCTCACTAACAACCCTAGACAGATCATGAAGATGAAAAATCAACAAGGAGATCCAGAACCTCAACCTGATGCTTGACCAAATGGAATTAATTGATTACCTTTAGGTACTCCACCCAACAACCACAAAATATACTTTCTACTTATCACCCCATGGAACATACTCTAAGATCGACCACATACTAGGCCATAAATCAAGCATAAACAAATTCCATAAGATTGAAATACTGCCATGCACAGTGGAATAAAAAAAAAAAAAATCAACACCAAAAAAAATCCCCCCCCAAACCCACAAAGACATGAATACTAAACAGCATGATGCTATACAACCCCTGGTCAACATGGAAATCAAAACAGGGATTAAAAGATATCTGGAAACAAATGAAAATGAAGAACATCTTATGAAAATTTCTGGGATGTCATGAGAGCAGTCCTAGGAGAGGAATTCATATCTCTACGAACATACATCAAGAAAATGGAAAGATCACAAGTTAACAGCCTAACAAATCACCTAAGGAAGATGGAAAAGTAAGATCACCAAAACCCTAACTTCAGCAGAAAAATCCAGATTACCAAAATAAAAGCCCAAATTTGGGACATAGACAACGAAAAGATAATACAAAAAAAATTAATGAAACAAAAAGCTGATTATTTGACATGATAAACAAAATCGATGGACTCCTAGCTAGTCTGACTGAGAAAAAAAGAGAAAAAATCCAAATAAACACAAACAGAAATGCAAAAGATCAAGTCACAACTGACCCTGAAGAAATACAAAAGATTATCAGAGACTACTATGTACACTTGTATGGAAACAAACTTGAAAACCTAAAGGAAATGGAGGACTTTCTGACATCATACAACCTCCCCAGGTTGAAGCAAGAAGAAATCGAGACCCTAAATGGATCAATAACAATCCAGAAAATTGACTATGTCATAAGAAAACTACCAAAAACAACAACAAAAAAAAAAAAACCCTGGACCAGATGACTTTCCAGCAGAATTCTATAAAACATATAAGGAGGAACTGATACCAATCCTACTGAAAGTATTCCAGGCCATTGAGAAAGATGGAACTCTCCCCAAATCATTTTATGAAGCTAACATCACATTGATATCCAAACCAGGTAAAGAGCCAACAAAGAAAGAGAACTGCAGGCCAACAGCCTTGATGAACATAGATGTTAAAATTTTCAACAGGATTCTAGCAAACCAGATCCAACAATACATCTCAAAAATCATCCACCATGAACAAGTAGACTTCATACCTGGGATGCAGGGCTGGTTCAACATCCATAAGACCATAAACGCTTTTAAATACATCAACAGATATAAAAACAAAAATCTCATGGTTATATCATTAGACACAGAAAAGGCTTTTGATAAAATCCAGCATCCTTTCTTCATAAAAACCCTCAAACATCTAGGTATAGATAGAACATACCTCAAAATAGTAAGAGCTGTCTATGCGAAACCCACAACCAGCATACTGCTAAACAGATAGAAATTGGAACCATTTCCCCTGAAAACTGGAACAAGACAAGGATGTCCACTCTCACCCCTTCTTTTCAAGATAGTTTTGGAGTCCTAGCTAGAGCAATCAGACAAGAGAAGGAGATCAGGGGTATCCAAATAGGAAAAGAAGAAGTCAAGTTATTCCTCTTTGCAGACAACATGATTCTATACCTTGAAAACCAAGAGAATCTGACAAAAACCTCCTGCACTGATAAAGGACTTTGGCAAAGTCTCAGGGTATAAAATAAACATGCAATAGTCACTTGCATTCCTATGCATCAGCAATAAACAGACAGAAACCCAAATAAAAAGCACAATTCAATTCACAATAGCCACCAAAAAAAAAAGCCTTGGCATCTTCCTAACCAGAGAAATCAAAGCCCTTTACAATGATAACTACAAAATGCTGCTTAAAGAAATCAAAGATCACACAAACAAATATAAAAATATTCATGCTCATGGATTGGAAGAATCAACATTGTTAAGATGTCTATCCTACCCAAGGAAATCTACAGATTTAACACAATACCCAGGTTCTTCTTAGACCTGGACACGACAATTCAGGAATTCACATGGAAGCAAATATCACAAATAGCCAAAACAATCTTCAGCAAAAAAAAAAAAAGAAAGAAAGAAAGAAAGAAAGAAAGAAAGAAAGAAAGAAAGAAAGAAAGAAAGAAAAAGAAAAAGTGGGAGGTATCACACTCCCACACTTTAAACTTTATTATAAAGTTATAATAGTCAAAACAGCCTGGTATTGATACAAGAACCAGCATATAGACCAATGCAACAGAATAGAGATTACAGAAGCAAAATCCCAATGTCTCAACCAACTCATCTTCAACAAATCTCCACCACCAATCACTGGGGAAAGGAGAACCCATCCAGCAAATGGTGCTGGGAAAACTGACTGACCAGAAGATTAAAATAAGACCCCTACCTATCACCTTACACAAAAATCAACTCTAAATGGATGAAAGACCTAAATGTTAAACCTCAAACTATAAGAACCTTAGAAAACACAGTAAACACCATTATGGGAATTTGAACTGGCAAAAAATTCCTGTTCAAAACCCCAAGTACCCATGGCATAAGAGATAAGATAGACAAGTGGGACCTCATCAAACTGACAAGTTTCTGCAAAGTCAAAGAAACCATTGAGAGGGCAGGTGACAGCCCATGGTCTGGGAAAAAATATTTGCTAACAGTGTATCTGACAAAGGCCTAACATCTAGGATCTACAAGGAACTCAAATGTGCCAAAAACAAAACAAAACCCATTATAAGCTGGACAAAAGATATGAATAGACACTTCTCCAAAGAAGACATATGAGAAGCCAACAGATACATGAAAAAATGCTCAGCCTCACTAATCATCAAAGAAATGCAAATTAAAACCATACTAGATACCACCTAACTCCAGACAGGATGGCCATCATAAATAACAAAAAATAACAGATGCTGGAGAGGATGCGTCAAAAAGGGAAAAACTTCTACGCTGTTGGTGAGAATGCAAATTAGTACAGCCTCTGTGGAAAACAGTGTGGTGATTCCTGAAAGATCTAAAAATCGACCTCCCATACAACCCCACAACTCCCCTACTGGGAATATACTCGAAGGATCTCAAATCACTCTATAAAAAAGATACCTGCACATGCATGTTTATTGCAACATTATTCACAATAGCAAAAACATGGAACCAACCATGCTGCCTATTGAAAGATGACTGAATAAAAAAATATGGTACATATACACAATGGAATATTATGCAATCATAAAGAAGGACAAAATTATGAACTTCGCAGCAACTTGGATAGGCTTAGTGTAATGTTTGGAGATACCGAAAGAGGCACAGGACAAAGTGCCGGTATAAACCAAGCGTTTATTGGGGGAGAAACTCCCAGGTGAGGTCCCATGGTCCGGAAAGATAGGCCAGGGGAGTCGCGCCCAAGGAAGGACAGGTTTGGGTTTTTAAGGGTGCTGTATTCAGGGAGGGTGTTGGGGGCAGCAGTGAAGCAGGGAAAAAAAGCATTGCATCTGGCATGGGCTGGAAAGTTTCTGTCTGGCCCTTCTCAGCCGCTGCCGGCAGGTTTTAGGAAGCTGGTATGTGGTTTGTGGGTTTGGGGTGGAGGGGCACATAAGGGATCGGTCAGTGGAGAGGCAAATGGGGAAGGTGAGTGCTGCTTCTCCCTGAGCCTAACACTTAGAAGCTATAATACTGAACAATCCATCACAGAAACAAAGAACCGAGAGTATCACATTTTCTCACTCATAAGCAGACCTTGAACAACTATTGTAATACTATAAGGACGGGATTGGCAGGAGTAGGAAATGGCTGGGGGGTGGGGGATGGGGAGCGGGATTGGCAGCAGTGGGAAACTGCCCGGGCGGGGGGGCATACCTCATCAAAAGGGTAACTGCATAGTGAACATTTGTATAAGTAACCCTGAATTGCACCCCACATATTCAAAATTTTTTTAAAAAAATTCTGAGCTCAAAACTGATTTACCCAAGTAACTCATGAAGATAGTGCAAAAATGGAACCAACCCACATGCCTTTCAGTGTTATCGCTCTCTGCCCAGACCCAACTGAGAAAGCCTTTATGCAGGGAAAAGTACCGCAAGAATAATTTGTTTGTGATGAAAGAGAGCAATCTCAGTTTCCCTGTGCAGTGGACTTAATATAGTTACATGAACATTTTGACAAAGCAGTCCTTTTTCAGACAGGCAATCATCCTGAGGATTTGTCATCTATAGGAAGAAGCAAGGTAAAGAATAGGCAGTGCACAGTGAGTGGTCTGACCACTAACTAGACTTTTAGATAAATAGAATTGGGATTGTCAAAAGAATAAATGGAAAATGGCACTTTAGGTCTTTTCCTAAAAGAAATTCTACCTCAAAACTCTGAATAGGAAGCTTGATTCAATAAATTATACTTGGCATGCAAGTATGAGAAACACAGGAATGAAGTGTGCCCCCACTGTCTATCAGATATTGAAGCACATTTTATCTTCCTTAACTCAATACCCCGAAAACAAGGTCTTAAAGGCCTTCTTTCTTAATTCCCCTAAATATTTGTCTTCAAGGGGATTATAAGAAGCAGGACTCTGGATAGCCACACTATCTCTGATTCAATGAGTTATTTTTGAGAGAGTTTCAAGGATAAAAGTGATGAGAGGCAGGGTCAGAAGGAGGCCTTCTTCTGGCAAGGCAAAGCAGCAGGGGCTGGGAACAAGCAGTCAAACCCTAGATTGGAAGTATAATGTGTTTCCCCTCGCACATCCTTCCAAAACCTTCAAACATATCAGTATTTTGTCCCCCGACCCTCCACTGCCTGTTTAAAGCCAAGAGGCAGCAGGGGAGAGCAGCACATATGTTCTGCTATTAATATCTAATTAATTGACATGAGGACTACCTAAAGAACATAACTTCTAGATGCCGAGAAGGCAGCACAGAAGTGACAGCAAAGTGTGGTCTCTGACCATGGCTCACCAGTACAGTCGCTCTCCAGGGGTGTACTACAGATATTTTTGAAAAGAGCTTGGGGTTTTATGGATTGCTGAGACTCTGAGGTACATAGATGCAAAGATTTGCAGGTTCCGTCTTTCAAAATTACATCCCACTATCGAGAATGCAAAAAAAGAAAATCATCAGTGCCAATAAAACAGAAGCACCCAGTGCTATTGGTTCTATGCTTCACTATTCATCTTCTTACCCCACTGCAAGATCTAACCCTAAAGATGACCTGGCATTATTGGTGTTGCTCTATTCAAACGTTCTTGCTGGTATTCGAGCTTATATCCAAATAGTAGAAGGAAACAGAGTAGAAAGATGAGATTTTTATGTATTAATTATTATTATTATTAATTTTAGATTCAGGGACACACATGTGTATGTGTTACATGGACGAATTGTATACCGGTGGGGATTGGATCTCAAGTGGCCCATTCCCCGGATACTGAACATTATGTTCTGTAGGTAGTTGCTGACCACTAGACTCTCTCTGCCCTCCCTGCTTATTGGTGTTCCCAGTGCCTATTATTTCTAAAAAGATGCACTTTTAAAGCAAATTAATGAAACCTAATTTGCTGCAAATTCTTATGTGAAATTGGCTTTTTGAATTTTTCTTCAGAAGCTTTCTCAGTGAGTTACTGCATTCTGTAGCACAGAAAGTAGCCAATTGCTCATGGGTGTTGAGGTAGGATGGAGAGGAGAGAGTGCACTGAGGGAATCAGAGTGATTCAGTCCACCCACATGCCTCTGAAGTACTGGAAATAGTATCTTCTGAAACTGAGGGTCAGACAGTTACTGATACTGCAAAAAAATGTTCCTAAGCCTTTGTTACAAAAGTTGCCGGATTCCCTCAGGTTTGCACATTTTCAGGTCATGCTTTAGCAAAGCTCAATGGTGACCGCTTCTGTTTAAATAGTTCTTGCAGGACTTCTGTTGAAAGTCAACCTTATTTTAGTTAATTTTACTGGTTACATTACAGATGCAACAGACTAACAAGACTGACAACCAGCAACTTCTATACTGGCTAGTTTCTTAGAATTTGCATTTAATTGTATCTGAAGCTACTCTAAAAGGAAATATTTCTTCTGTCTCCTACAAACTTGAAAATTTCCCTATTACATTGGTCATCACACATACAGGAACTCCTCATCAAGATCTGCCTTTTCTATTACATAGGGCAGGGTAAGGATAGGGAGGTTGTTACTGAATGCAAGAAATATTTATTACGTAACTGCCATGGGCCTAGGAAACAGTAAAGGATACGCAGTGATGAAATGTTATACTTTCCTCAGACGCAGTCACTGTAGTTGGGAGGAGGACACATGCAGAGCTCCATGTAAAGAGTGAGATAAACTCAGGCACCGGATAAAAGGAGGACATTAATAGTGCTGCCCATGGATGCTCCAAAGATGAAGGAAGGCTGCTAGATAGCATTCTAATGTGGGATGTATTTTAAAGTAAACTTCCCTAAAGTCAATTTTTTTTACCTGGTATTTGCAGCAGACTGAAAAGTGTGCCTCCTGCCCCCAAATATATTCGCTCTCCAATCCCTGGTACTTGTAAATGTTACCTTATATGATAAGAAAAAGAAGGGGGGGGGAAGTGGTCTTTACAAATGTCATTAAGTTAAGAATATGGAGATAGGGAGATTAACTTGGATTATCCAGTGGTTTTAAATGAAATCACATATATCCTTATAGGAGGAAAACGAAAAAAGATTTCACACGTACACACACACACACACACACACACACACACACACACACACACACACACACACGCAAGGTGACTATGGCGACAGAGAATGGAGTGATGATGCCATGATTGAAGGAATGCTGACAGCCCCCAGAAACTCCAAAGACAGGGGATGGATTTTCTCCTATAACCTCCAGAGGGAGAATGACCCTTCCAACACCTTGATTTTAGCCTAGTGATACTGATTTTGGACTTCTGGACTTCCAAACTGTTAAAGAATAATTTTCTGTCATTTTAAGTCATCAAATTTGTAAGCAATTTGCTACAGCAATTATGAAAAATTAATAAAGTATCTTTGGCTATTATAACTATAACTGGCTGTAAATCAATTTTAAAAGCCAATAGCCCTAGCTACTACTTTATATATTCTGATGAAAGAAGAATTTAAAAAATCAACAAATAAACTCTATTTTTAGAGCAATTTTAGGTTCGCAGCAAAATTGATTGTAAAGTACAGAAAGTTCTCGTATACTCCTACACCCATATAAGTATAGTCTTTCCCACTAACGACATCCTGCACCACAGTGATACATTTGTTTCAATCAATGGACTAGCATTGGCAAATTATCACCCCAGATTCATAGTTTATGTTAGGATTTACTCTTGAATTGTATACTCTGTGAGTTTTGATAAACATACAAGGTCATGTGGAAAATTATTTTATATCTACACAAAATAAATGTTTCATACCATATAAACACTAAAGAGTATTTTTGATGATTTTTTTAAGAAAGAATAAAAAGTGGGGCAGGTGCTGTCTAAATCAACATGAGAAAATAGAGCCATGTTCTTTTGAAAGTTCATTGTAAAATGAGAGTTGTATTTTTCTTAAATTTCTTTCATAGCTATTATGAGTAAGAAAGGGCTATCACAAATTTAAAGATTATATCATCCTAATAAAAATATATAAAAGTCTGTGAAATATAAGCCATCAGGGCTGTTATTGTTCTAATAAGTTAGATTTTCTTCTTGAAGGCTTTGACAGCCTGTAAAGATAGAATTTGATATAAGCCTTTTAATGGTTCACATCTTTTATCTTTCAAAAGTAAGAGACACATAAATAGCCTTTAAAACATCATTTAATCTAGAGCTTCTTAACTCTAGGTGAACATTAGAATCACCTGAGAGCTTTCAAAGACTGTACTCAGATCTCACCTCAGATTGATTAGTATTTTTTGAATAGCTCCTCAAGGGATGCTAAAGTTCAGCTAGGGCTAAAATACACTAATTTACTTTCTTCTTCTTTTATTGTTATCTTATTTCTGTGACTTCATGTTTGTCAAACCTTTCCAGAGTTTTCCTGTTTTATCCCTGCCTTCATATGTACTCATAATTTTAGAGGCAATTCTTTATCCTATTCTATTTTCTAACGTTCTGGTTGACTCTCTTTTCAATTTTATGTTGTAAACCTTTATCCAAGAAGTTTTCTGTCTTCATTCCAAAACTTTTCCTCTCTGATTTAACTGTACTATTACGTTTATGTTGACTTATAAATTACTTCCAGTCAAACATTTCCGCAAGGCACACGGTAAATAAACAAGTGACGATCTCTGAAGAGTAACTGGTTCCATAAATTCTTAGATTGTGTTGATATTGGGGTTGTCTTACTGAATAATACACTATTGATAAATCAGATGGACATGTAGAATTTCAACTTTAGAAATGCTAAGCATGTTGATTCCAATCTTAAACTCTGATTCTAACCTGAATCTGATGTAGCAAATACTGTTAAATTTCAGACAACAGAAGAATTTTGACAAAGTGGAGAGTTTTCTCTGGCAGTTACTCAGTTCCACTGATGCTGTAGGTCAGAATCCTTGCAGTTGGAATAAAAATTTTATACATAAATTTGGTTTTATGTTTCCCTAAACATTAAAGAGCTAGTAAAGTCTGTTGACATTTACCAAATGTGTGGGGTGATTTGGGGTTTATCACGGTAGCTGAGTTTGTCACTATCATGATGATGAGAAGATCCTATAAAAGTAAATTCCTTCACAAAAGAGAAAAACTCTGGCTTTATGTTTTTCTAGAACAGATAAATTATGGCCACATCTAAAGTGCGCACATATTCTTATTTTCAATTCCTTTAAAATAAAGGAATGGTTTCAATTCAATTTTTTATTATTATTTTATTTATTCAAGGTTAGGTTCATAAGTGGTATTGTGAAGGTAAAGTTTGAGTGCTATATTGATGTTATGCCCCACCCCCACTCCAGCAGTGTACCACTAATGCCAATCCCTTTCTTATCGTAAAATGACATTAGGGATGAGAGGGAGGACTTCCAGCAAGATGGTGTTGGGGCAACCTGGTCTGTGAGACCCTCTGCCAAGGAGAACTGCAGTGGGTCTCTGGCTCTCACCCCGGGGGCTGCGGAATCCAACATCGCAGCTTGCTCTTCATTCAGAGCTCGGCTGTTGCCACCGCTGGGGCATCGCAGTGGACTGGACAGCCACTGCAGTGCAGACGCCACCGCCACCTCCGCCACCGCCGGTAGCACATCGCACCACCCGGGCCAGAGACGATCCATGACTTCAGTCTTTGAAGCCTCTTCAGGGAAGATCTGCTAGGATCGCTGCCACCTCTCCTGGGACTGAGTCGTCCTGCCTGCCATGAGTCTCCTGCCATGTACCCTGAGGCAGGCATCCATCTCCAGTCTGCTGGTTCCTGTCCAGCCCCATCCCCTCTGGGGCGAGCAGCTGAGATAGCACCACCTGCTGGCGATTCAAGGTAACAACACCGAAACGGGAGAAACAAGCTTGAAAAAGACATAGGCCAGAGTGGTGAACAGAGGGTGATCTGAACTGTCCTTCACAGCAGACCAGGGGCAACTGACCCTAACTGCAAACTAATTTATCAGCTTGAAAAGAAAGCTAGAAATCAGACCTGAAAGGACATTGGACTTAAACGAAAAGTCTCAGAGTGTGCTTCATTGATTCTGTTAGTTTAATGACTTAATTCTATTCCTACTGTATTGCTCCTTTTTTTTTCTCTTGCTTTTTTTCTCTTTTCTTCTCTCTGTAAACCATATCTTTGTATAGAGGAACAGCACACCAATAAGGTGGTTGGTTAGCTTGTATGTTAGCATCACTATATGTTTTATCTTTTTTTTTGTATGGGAGTTGGTTCGTCTGTAGCTGTAATTTATCGTTTTTATCTGTTTCAGTATAGGTCTCTCTCTCCATTTGTTGGCACACTCATTTGTTTCCCCCCTTACTCCTCTATCTCTCCACCCCCCTCTTCAACCCATTGTCTGCTCCATTCTCTTCCCTCTGCTTACCACATTTTATTTCAGGGAGTAAACCTATAGCCCCACTGCACGGACAGATTCCAAGGCAGTGGGAAGTGGGCCCCAGATTATCCACACACCTGTCAGCAAATACCAGGACCTGCAGATAGATTTTGAATCACAGCTTCCCCCTTAAGTAAATCTCAAAACTGCAAAAAGGGCCACCCCCAACCTACAGTGCAACTCCAGAATTGAACAAAGTAAGAGGACATACATAAAGAATAGGAGATTGAACAAACAGAAGCAAAACCAATCCCTTTACCCCTGAATAACAGAATTAAAGAAGACGGTGACATGGAGGAAAGGAAAAAGTAGGGAGGGGAAAAAACCGCACAAATGAAGAAAAACCAAAAGAAGAATATAGGTCTCACACAGACCCCTGGGAGATCAGACACTGAGAAAACAGATTCTGGAACACAAACAATGAAGAGCCCCCAGAATGACATGCAACAAACCCAGACATCAAGGTATTAATGGAGAGAATTTAAAAAATTGGGGAGAGACAAGAGGAAAATAGGAAGGAGGTGATGTCAGAAATGACAGCAGTAAAGAATACTATGATGGAAATGAATAACAGACTAATAAGCATGGAAAGCAGAATTAGCCAAGCAGAAGTAATAATCTCAGAGCTCAAAGACCAAAACACAGAACTAACCCTAACTGTGAAAAGCATAGAAAAGAAGCTCAAAAAGACAGAACAAAGCCTGCAAGAGATGAATGATCACTTCAAGAAACCAAGCCTAAGAGTAATTGGGCTTCCTGAGGCAGAGAGAGAAACAGAAGCCACACTGGAACAAACATTTCATGAAATCATTCAAGAAAACTGCCCTCATCTCATCAAGGATGAAAAAATTCAAACACAAGAGATTCAGAGAACCCCTGCAAGACAACAAATGAGAAGACCAACTCCCAGACACATAATAATTCATCTAAATAAAGTAGCTTTAAAAGAAAAAATCCTAAAGGCAGCAAGAGAAAAAGACCAGACTACCTACCAGGGAAGACCAGTTAGAATAGTAGCAGATTTATCCACAGAAGCCCTTCAGGCTAGGAGAACCTGGAGCCCTATCTTCAAAGTTCTAAAAGATAAACAATTTCAACCAAGAATAACCTACCCATCCAAACTAGGCTTCATTAGTGAGGGAGAATTGAAATCTTTTCCAGACATCCAATCCCTAAGAACCTACGCTGCCACCAGACCACCTCTACAAGAAACACTTAAGAAAGTACTGAACACAGAAGAAAAAAAAAAGAACAACAACATTCTTCACAATAGTACAGACAAAAGATTAAAAACACACATGAACCAACTCCAAAACTGAAAGAAAGACAACAAACAAACAGGAACAACTCTGTAAGAACCTTATGACAGGGATCAACTCTTGCATTTCAATTATTAGCCTAAATGTGAATGGACTAAATGCGCCACTGAAAAGACATAGAATGGCAAAATGGATAAAAT
>NW_007242038.1:606777-663518 GCF_000164805.1 Carlito syrichta | reverse complement strand
ACCCTTCAGCTATTAAAAATCAAAAAAGATACAGAAGGCCACTACATAATGATAAAAGGCTCAATCCATCAACAAGAAATATCTATCCTAAACATATATGCACCCAACATAGGTGCATTAATTTTCATAAAGCAACTTCTAGGAAAACTAAAGAAAGATATTGACTCTAACACCATCATAACTGGGGACTTTAATATCCCACTTACAACCCTAGACAGATCATCAGGACAAAAAATCAGCAAGGAGATCCGGAACCTCAATATGACTTTGGACCAAATGGACTTAATTGATACCTACAGAACACTCCATCCAAAGACCACAGAATATACATTCTACTCATCACTTCATGGAATGTATTCTAAGATTGACCACATAATTGGCCATAAATCAAGCATAAGCAAGTTTAAAAGGACCGAAATTCTACCATGCACCTTCTCGGACCACAGTGGAATAAAAATAAACATTGACACCAACAAAGTCCCCCCAAAACCCACAAAGACATGGACACTAAACAGCATGATGCTAAACAACTCCTGGATCAATGATGAAATCAAAACAGAGATCAAAAGATCCCTGGAAACAAATAAAAATGAAGAAACATCTTACCAAAATCTCTGGGACACCGTGAAAGCTGTAGTAAGAGGGGAGTTTATATCCCTACAAACACACATGAAGAAAATGGAAGGAACACAAATTAACAACCTAACAAGTCACCTAAAGAAGCTGGAAAAGCAAGACTACAAAAACCCTAATTTAAGCAGAAGAATCCAGATCACCAAAATAAAAGCCCAAATCCAGGACATAGAAGACAAAAAGATATACAAAAAAAAATCAATGAAACAAAAAGCTGTTTCTTCGAAAGGATAAACAAGATCGATGGTCCCCTAGCTAGACTGACCAAGAAAAAATGAGAAAAAAACCAAACAAGCACAATCTGAGAAGAGGAGGCAATCAGGGGTATCCAAATAGGAAAAGAGGAAGTCAAGTTATCTCTCTTTGTAGATGATATGATTGTGTACCTTGAAAACCCAAGAGAATCTGTCAAAAACCTGTTTACACTGATAAAGGCCTTTGGCAAAGTCTCAGGATACAAAATAAATGTAAAAAAGACAATCGCATTTCTCTACACCAATAATAAACAAACAGAAACCCAAATAAAAAACACAATTCCATTCACAATAGCCACAAAAAAAATGAAATACCTTGGCATCTTCCTAACCAGAGACATGAAGGACCTTTACAATGAAAATTACAAAACACTGCTCAAAGAAATCAAAGATGACACAAACAAGTAGAAAAATATCCCTTGCTCATGGGTTGGAAGAATCAGCATTGTGAAGATGTTCATCTTACCTAAGGCAATCTACAGATTCAATGCAATATCCATCTAATTACCAGCAACATTCTTCTCAGACCTAGAAAAGACAACACAGGAATTCATATGGAAACACAAACATCCAAGAATAGGCAGAACAATCCTCAGCAAAAAAAATAAAGCAGGTGGTATCACATTACCAGACTTCAAACTTTACTATAAAGCTACAATCATTAAAACAGCTTGGCATTGGTATAGGAACAGGCATATAGATCAATGGAATTGAATTGAGATTCCAGAAGCAAAACCTCAATTTCTCAACCAACTCATCTTCGACAGAGCCTCCACCACCTACCACTGGGGAGAGGAGAACCTCTTCAGTAAATGGTGCTGAGAAAACTGCTGACCACATGCAGAAGATTGAAATAGGACCCCTATCTATCCCCATGCACAAAGGTTAACTCCAAATGGATCAGAGACCTAAGTGTAAAACCTCAAACCATAAGAACCTTAGAAAATGAAGGAAATACCCTCATGGAAATCGGAACTGTCATCCAATTCCTGAACAAAACCCAAAACCCACAGGTCATAAGAAAGAAGATAGGCAAGTGGGACCTTATTAAACTGACAAGCTTCTGCAAGTCCAAAGAAGCCATCAAGAGAGCAGGAAGACAGCCTACAGACTGGGAAAAAGTATTCGCCAACACCAGGTCTGACAAAGGCTTAACATCCTGGATCTGCAAGGAATTAAAACGTGTTGAAAAGAAAAAAACAAACAACCCCATTATAAAATGGGCAAAAGATATGAACAGATACTTCACAAAAGAGGACATCCGAGCAGCCAACAAACACATGATGAAATGTTCAACGTCACTAATCATCACGGAGATGCAAATCAAAACCACACTGAGATACCACCTAACTCCAGTCAGAATGGCAATTATCAACAACTCAAAAAATAACAGCTGCTGGAGAGGGTGTGGCAAAAAGGGAACACTTCTACACTCTTGGTGGGAGTGTAAACTAGTGCAACCTCTGTGGAAAGCAGTGTGGCGATTCCTAAAAGCTCTAAATATCAACCTCCCATATGACCCCGCAATCCCCCTACTGGGAATATACCCTGAAGAACTCAAATCACTCTATAAAAAAGATACCTGCACACGTATGTTTATTGCAGCATTGTTCACAATAGCAAGAACCTGGAAACAACCATGCTGCCCATCAAAAGAGGACTGGATTAAAAAAATGTGGTACATATACACAATGGAATACTACGCAGCCATAAAAAAGAACAAAATCATGAATTTCGCAGCAACCTGGATGGAACTAGAGTCTATAATACTGAGTGACCTCTCACAGAAACAAAGATCCAAGTATCACATGTTCTCACTCATATAATGGACCATGAACATCCAATGTAATACTATAAGAAAATGACTGATGGTACTGGGAAACTATGCGGGGCAGGGGGAAGATGGGATTAACAGTAGCAAATATCTGTCTGGGGATGGGGAAACACCTCTTATCAACAGGGTGCCTGAATGAAACGTAATTGTACACCTAACCCTTAACTGTACCCCACAAAACCATAATAAAAAATATTGATTATGAAGAAAAAAAATGACATTAGGGTCAAGTCTGAACAAAAACCATGTGACCAAGTGAATGCTGCAAAGATAAACTTTAACCTTTCTAAAAACATGGAGTTTAGGAGAGCTGTTCATCTACATATGAGTGGTTAATGAACAGTTTGGAACAACAAGCAATAAAGTCCTGGAAAACGTCTAAAATTCAGAGGACAGGCATCAGAGCCATCCAGCAGATCTGAGATAGGTGGCTTGGGCAGGCCAATTAGCCAGTCTATGCCTTTCCTTATCTTGGAAATGGAGATGAAAAGGGGATGGAGCAAGATGGTGAAACAAGACTCTCCAATAGCTATCTCTCAACAGAAACATCAATTAGATCAACTATTCATAGCTTCACAAGAGCTAATAACAAACAAACAAACAAACAAAACCAAGGGAGTCATTACAGTATCTGATGTAGCACAATAATAAGAGATGTGTTGAAGAGGGTAAGAAGGACCGTTTTACAGTTCCTGATATTACTCCTCCCTAAACCCCAGGCAGCACAACGGGGAGAAATACCATCCAGTAGAGAAGAGGAGAGGAAATTGAGCCAGGCAGTTGTCTTAGACCCCCAAATCAGTACAATTTAGTACCTGACAGCCTACCATGGCCCCAGACTCCAGGCCAGTACTAGCAAACAGAGCCTCCAGACCCATCCCAGTGCCAGGCTTTAATCTTGCCTGTCAGACTCTATCTCTGGCCTACCCCGGAGTCCTGCCAGCAGCAGAGAGCCCAGGTTTCTGGCATGCTCCAGCACCACACTGGTCTCAGAGCCCCTGGAAGTCTGGTGTGCTCAGTGCCTTGACAGTTCCAATGTACCCAGAATTTTGAAATAGACCAGTGGATGTGGCCAGAATCCCTGGATGGGTTACTTAAGGGCTTTCTCAGACAAAGCCAGTCATTAAGGACTGAAATATTATCTACCTCTTCAAATGTGCAGACATCAATGCATGGCCATAAAGATTAAGAACAATCAGGAAAACAACATCACCAAAGGAACAAAATAAAGTGCAAGGACTGACCTTATAAAAAGAGATGTATGAACTATCTGAAAATATGAAGAAATAAAAAATATAAACAGGCAAATAGCAAGGACTAAATCACCAATAAAAAGCCATTTATCCAAGAAAAGCCTAGAAACGAATGGCTTCACTGCTGAATTTTATCAAATATTTAAAGGAGAACTAATAATAATTCTGAAAATCTTCCCAAAAAAATAAAGAGGAGAGAATATGTCCAAACTCATTTTATAAGGTCAGTATTACCCTGCTACTAAAGCTAGACAAGGCCACTAAAGAAAACTATAACCCAATATCTCTAAGGATCATAGATGCAAAAATCCTCAACAAAATACTAGCAAACAAAATTCAACAGCATATTAAAAGATAATTCACCATGAACAAGTGGGTCTTATCCAGGGATGAAAGAATTGTTTAACGTACACAAACCATGACATAGGTCTGGGCAATGTTTCTGGATATGACCAAAAAGCACAGACAAAAATAGACAAATGGAGTTATATCAAGCTAAAAAAACTTCTATACAGCAGAGGAAACAATCAATAGAGTACAGAGGCAGCCTATAGAATGTGGATTATGCATTTAACAAAAGGTTATCATCCAAGATACATAATGAACTCAAACAACCCAATAGCAAAAAAAAGGGGGGGGGGCAAATACTTTAATAAACTTTTTTTTTAAAAGAAGCTCTAGAAAGGATCAACAGGCTTTTTTTTTTTTTTTTTTTTTGTGTTGGAATCTCACTCGGTCGCCCAGACTGGAGTGCAGTGGCCGCTCCCAGCCACCGCAGCCTCGACCTGCTGGGCTCCGGTGATCCTTTCGCCTCAGCCTTTCAAGTAGCCAGAATTACAGGCATGTACTACCACGCCCGGCTGATTTTTTGATTTATTGTAGAGATGAGGTCTCGCTGCCCAGGCGGGTCTCAAACCTGCGGGCTCAGGCAATCCACTCACCTCAGCCTCCCAAAGGCGCGGGATTACAGGCTGAGCCACTGAGCCCCGGCTAGCATATTTTTAAATGTTCAAAATGTTTAATCATCAGGGAAAATGCAAGCTAAGACTACAATGAGATATTCCCTTGTACCTATTAAAATTACTATCATCAAAAAGATAACAAGTGTTGACAAGGATGTGAAGAATGAGGAACTCTTGCACACTGTTGGTAGAAAAGTAAGTTAGTACGAACATTAAGGAAAATAGTATGGGGGTTTTCTCAAAAAAATTAAAAATAGAATTACCATATAATCCAAAAATCCCACTACTGGATATATATGTTAATTTGCTGAGACTTGTTTTGTATTCAAAATGTGGTCTATCCTGGAGAATTTTTTTTTTTTTTAGTTTTTAATTTTTAGATTTTAAATATGTAGGGTACAATCCAAGATTAGGTATGCAAATGTTCATTATGCAGGCACCCTTGATGAGGTGTGCCCCCCCAAGCAGTTTCCCTCAACTGCCAATCTCATCCCCCACTTCCGTGGCAGTTTCTCACTACTGCCAGTCCCTTTCTATAGCTTTATGATAATTGTTCCAAGTCTGCTTATGAGTGAGAACATATGGTACTGTTCTTTGTTTCTATGATAGATCACTGAGTATAACAGATTCTAAATCCACCCAAGTTGTTGCAAAGTTCTTATGTTTGTCCTTCTTTATAGCTGCATAATACTCCATTGTGTATATGTACTACATTTTTTTTAACCAGTCCAGCTTCATTGGGCAGCATGGTTAGTTCCATGTTTTTGCTAATGTGAATAGAGCTTCAATAAACATGCGTGTGCAGGTAGGGCAAAAACCTATTATTTTCTTTATAGCATACACAAAATTATCACACTTCCAGACTTCAAGCTTTACTATAAGGCTACAATAATCAGAACAGCCTGGTATTGGTACAAGAACAGGCATACGAACCAATGGAACAGGATAGAGATTCCAGAAACAAAATGGAATCTTTTTAGTAGAATGAGTTGAGTTCCTCTGGGTATATTCCCAACAGGGGTATTGCTGGGTCATATGGGAGGTCAATTTCTAGTCCTTTCAGAAATCGCCACACTGTTTTCCAAAGAGGTTGTACTAGTTTGCATTTCCCCAGCAGTGTAGAAGCGGTTCCTTTTTCTCCACATCCTTGCCAACATCTGTTGTTGTTTGTTTTATTAATGATGGCCATTCTTACTGAGGTTAGGTGGTATCTCAATGTGGTTTTGATTTGTATTTCTCTGATGATTAGCGAGGCTGAGCACTTTTTCATGTGTCTGTTGGCTGCCTGTATATCTTCTTTTGAGAAGTGTTTATTCTTGTCTTTTGCCCACTTCTGAATGGGGCTGTTTGTTTTTTCATTTCAGTACATTTGAGTTCCTTGTAGATCTTAGATGTTAGATCTTTATCAGATATACAGTTGGCAAATATTTTTTCCCATTCTGTGGGCCGTCTCTTCACTCTCTTGATGGTTTCTTTTGCTTTGCAGAAGCTTTTCAGCTTGATGAGGTCCCACTTGTCTATCTTATCTCCTATGGCATGGGCACTTGGGATTTTGATCAGGAATTGGTTGTCAGTTCCAATTTCCATAAGGGTGTCTCCTGCATTTCCTAAGATTCTAATAGTCTGAGGTTTTATGTTTAGGTCTTTGATCTATTTAAAGTTGATTTTTGTGTATGTTGATATGTAGGGGTCCTGTTTCAATCTTCTGCAAGTGACCAGCTAGTTTTCCCAATACCATTTACTGAATAGGTTCTCCCCTCCCCAGTGGTTGTTGTTGGAGGCTTTGTCAAAGATGAGTTGGTTGAGAAATTGAGATTTTGCTTCTGGTATCGCTATCCTGTTCCATTGGTCCATATGCCTGTTCTTGTACAAATACCAGGCTGTTCTAATTATTGTAGCCTTATAGTAAAGTTTGAAGTCTGGAAGTGTGATAATTTTTTGTATGCTAAAGAAAATAATATGTATTCTTTATCTGCTGGATGAAATGCTCTGTAAATATCTGTTATGTACATTTGGTCTAGTGTGCAGTTTAAATACAATGTTTCTTTGTTAACTTTCTGTCTAGTTTTCTGTCTAGGTCATCTGTCTAACACTGAGAGTGGGGTGTGGAATGCCCCACGTATTATTGTATCAAAATCTATCTCTTACTATAGATATGATAATAGTTGCTCTGTATACTTGGGTGCTCCGGTGCTGGGTGCATATGTATTTAGAAGCATTATATTTTCTTACTGAGTTGATACCTTTGTCATTATATAATGACCTCCTTTTTCGTTGTTTTGGGATTAAGTCTGTTTTATCAATATAAGTATAGCTACCTCTGCTTGCTTTTGGCTTCAATTTGCATAGAGTATCTTTTTCCATTCCATTATTTTTAGTGTATATATGTTTTTACAGATTAGATGAGTTTCTTTCTGTAGACAGAACATAATCAAGTCATTTAAAACTTTTATTTAGCCATTCTATATATTTTAGGTGGAAAGTTTAGTCTGTTTATATCTAAGGTTATTATTGATATATGAGGACTTATTCCTGACATTTTATTATTTGATTTCATGTTGTTTTCTTTTTTTTCTTTTTTGAGTTGGGGTCTCACTCTGTTGCCCAGACTGGAGTGCAGTGGCCGCTCCCGGCCACTGCAGTCTTGACTTGCTGGGCTCCGGTGATCCTGCTGCCTCAGCTTTCCAAGTAGCTGGTACTACAGGCGCGCGCTACCATACCTGGCTAATTTTTTAATTTATTGTAGAGATGAGGTATCGCCAAGTTGCCCAGGTGGGTCTCGAACCTGCGAGCTCAGGCAATCCACTCACCTCAGCCTCACAAAGCGCGGGATTATAGGCTGAGCCACCGAGCCCAGGTTTCATGTTGTTTTCTATATCCCTTTTTTCTTTCTCTTTTATTGCATGTTATTATGGTTTGGTGCTTTCTGCAGTGGTAACATTTGAGTTTTTTCTCTTTCTTATTTGGGTGTTTGCTGTACCAGTGATTTTTATATTTTTGTGTCTTTTCAAGACGGTAGTTATTGAACTCTTTCATTTCCAGGTGTAGGACTCCCTTAAGCATTTATTGTAGGGTCAGTCTTGTGGTGATTAACTTCCTCAGCTATTGCTTGTCTAGGGAAAACTTCATTATTATTATTTTTGTTTATGAAGAATAATTTTCCTAGAAAAGTATCATTGGTAGATTTTTGTTTTCTTTTATATGTACTGAATTTAAATGTATTGTCTCATTCTTTCCTGGCCTCTAAGATTTCCTGAAAAATCTGCTGTTAGTCTGATCTAGGTTCCTTTATAGATGAATAGATGTTTTTCTATTGCTGTTTTTAGAATTGCTTTTATGCTTTTGACTTTTAACAATTTGACTATGATTCCATAGAGAAGACCTCTTTGCATGGTAACTATTTAGAGATCTTTGAGCCTTCTGTATCTGGATGTCTAAATCTCTTGTTAGACTTGAGGAGTCTTAAACTGTTATTTTATTAAATAGTTTTTCTAAACTTTTTGTTCTTTCTTCACCTTCTGAGACACCAAAATTTCAAATATTTGGTCAGTTTATGGTGTCTCATATGTCATGAAGACTTTGCTTGTTTTTATTTTTTATTCTTATTTTTAAATTTTGACTGACTTGGTTATTTCAAAAGATCTGTCTTCGAGTTCTGAGTTTTCTTTTCTTCTGCTTGATCTAGTCTGTCATTGAAGCTTTCAGATGTATTTTGTAGCTTTTTTTTTTTTTTTTTTTTTTTGGAGTTGAAGTTGGAGTCTTTTGTCTTCCAGGTATGCTCACAGCTATCAAAGCCTTAATCTGCTGGACTCAGGTGGTACTTCCACCTCAGCATTTCAAGTAACTGGAACTGCAGTCACATGCCACCATGTCTGGCTAATTTTTTATTTATTACAGAGATGAGGTCTCACCAAGTTGCCCAGGCTGGTCTTCACCTGTATGGTAAATTGTATGGGTTTTATTTATTACAGAGATGAGGTCTCACCAAGTTGCCCAAGCTGGGCTCAGGCAATCCTCTTGTCTCCCAAAGTGCTGTGATTGCAAGCATGAGCCAACATGCCTAGCTGTATGTTGTATTTTGTTCAATGAAATCTTCAGTTTCTGGATTTCTATTTGGTTTGTTTTTATGATACCTATCTTTTTGGTAAATTTTTCATTCATATCTTAAATTGTTTTTTCTGTGCTTTTTTTGCATTTTTTTTTTCAAAATTCTTCTTTTATGTCACTGAGCTTATTTAGTATTAATATTTTGAATTCTGGTTCCAGAATTTTATAAATTTCTTTTTGGTTATGATCTGTTGTTGGAGAATAAATGTGTTTCTTTGGAGATGCCATATTTTCTTCATTTTTCATGATTTTTCATAATTCTTGTTTCCTTACATCAATATCTACACATCTGGTATAATAATTGCTTCTTCAAATTTCTAGAGATTGAAAACTTTTTCCTGAAGGTGTATCTATGATGTTGATTAAATAGGACACTTTAGTTTTGATTCTAGATCAATGTACTAGTATAGTCTCTGATTTCTTTGATGGTACCCAATGTCAGTGTTGTCTGTGATTTCCTCTGTGGTTTAGGGTATAATTGTTAGTGGAGGCTGTGATGAAGTTTTGCTGAACACTGGGCCATCAGTGGGCCAGTCTTTGGCCCTCAATGGTGGCAGCAGTGCACTGGCACTGAGCGTACCTGTCCTTTGGCTTCAGAGCAGCATACACTGGCACCTGTGTTAATGGGTCTAGATAATTCAATTCTTAAGCCTCCAGGTGGCTTTATATCTATTTGAAATGTGATTATCTACTCACTATTTTAGTTCACCCCCATGAAAGAGGAGAGTACAGATGCATCTCAGTTACCTTGTGCCCCTCCGAAATAAACATTTATTCTTTTAAATCCTATGGATACTAAAACAAAAGATGCAGAGGTAAGATGCAAAGGAGCATTGACTACAATTTGGGAAGTTGTAACCAAGTCAATTTGTTTTCTACATATGCCCATCAGGTTTTCCCTATTCTGCATCATTAAATTGACCTGTACAATAAATTGTATGAGTTTTCTATAAACTTTCATTTCTAATAAATATTGTGGACCCAATATCACGTCATGCTCAGTGTCTTTATTTCTTTTTTCAAGAAATCCATAAAAATTGAGTTCAAATCCATAGTTAGTTTAATAGTACTCTATATTTGACAAACATGTCTGTCAGGCATGAAGCAAGTGGTTTAGAAAAGTTTTAGAATGAGTCCAGTATGACACAAAGAAACAGTCTCCCAACAACAGCTCCATTTGCAGAATATTACGTTAGAGTCTGTGTTAATCCACATTCTACACAACAAGAGATAGTCGAATTACAATACAAAAGCTTGCCTGGCCTGTGCCTTTCAGGTAATGTCAAAGAAAACCGGAAACAAGCTCAATATTGTTTCACTCAGAATCTGCAAAATGTTGGGATCAGGCTGAGTAAATGAGAAACTTTTCCTACTGCTCACTTTATTTTCCTACTGCTCTAGAAGGCCCATCTTAAATGAAAAGTAAGCTTGCAAAGTATCTAAAAGAATCAGTATTCAGGATGCTTGTCCTAGGGATGTGAAATGGCCAAAACTATTAAAGACACAGAAATACTGAAGGATTAAAAAGACCATAAACAGAAGAAGAAGACTTCTATAGAGATTGTAGGGCACATTAGTGAGAAGTTGCATAGGATGGTACAGAGAGCCATCTGTACCATTTTAGGCAGATTTTCCCTACTGGATCTCTGACTCCACATGTGTAAGATTAAGGCATTGGCCTAACTAATATTCAAAAGGCTTCCAGCATTAAGATTCTATGATTTCTGTGGGAACAACACAAAATAAGCATGATAGCATTGGTAACAGCAACAACACTCAACATGGGGATTGCCAAAATATAACCTCTGATACTACAAAGAGGATCACTACAAACGCAAAGCTGGTGCAGCCTACACTCACCCTATCTTTCCAAGCTAGATTTTGCAAAAAATTGTTTAGAAACATACCATATTCTAGAAATACATTGATGAATACAATTATTTCATGACATATATTACCCTAAATTCTCACTAATATAAGCTGGTTTTCAGTTTTCCCCAACCTCATCTCTTTCCTTTCTTCCTCTCATTTATTTCATCTAAGATATCAGGACTTAATTTTGGACTTTGATGTGTCAGACTCATCTTCACCTTGATGCTTTTTTTCTGGCTATAACTTCTGTTTCCATTGTCTTCTCCCTGATCATCACTGAATAAACTCCTTCATATCATTTATGTTTCAGTCCAAATCCCACTTAACTAAGACCTCCCACATTAATCACTCCACCCTATTGCTCTTAGATTTCTTTCTAAGTACTTATTACTCTCTGAAATTATGTTTTTATTTGCTTATGTAGTTTTTGTCTTTCCAACTATATCATAAACTGAGTGAAGGTTCAAATGTGATCTGTTTAGTGTGCTCTTGTACATAGTAGATACTCAAAAAAGTTTTCTGAATGAATAATTGAACTAGCATTAGCATTTCCATTTTAATGTCTAAGAAATCTCAGACAAGTGGTTTAGTAACTTGCTCAAGTGAAAAACTCTAATAAATAGCATAAAATTGGAACCTGGGATTTTGAATAACCTTTTAACTATGATATTTTTCTAACTTTCTGAAATATTCCATCCAACTGACTCATAAGCTATCTTTATCTCTCTTTGTATTCAGAGCTAATCCGTCCAGTCTATTGGTGACTCCACTGTGCATAAAAGGGTCTGTGTTCAAGCATATGTTGGAGAGAAAATGAAGATCCAGGGGTTCTACATAAGCATAAGACTAGGGAGGAAATTTGATGATTAATAACTACTTAAAATAATAATTTTTCTGTTTCAGTGAAAAAAGGAAAGGGAACAAGGGGTAATTGGAGGACAAAATTAATTTGAGAGATGTATTTCACTCTTGGCAGTCATTTGAATAATAATCATGTAGGTGAAATTATGTATTTGTTGACAGACTAAATTTTTTGAGAGTATGATCTCTAAATTCTGGATCTGTATTCCTTTTCTGCCATTGCTATGTGGCCTGTGACACTTCTGTACATCAGCTATAAACAGAGACTAATACGAGTACACCTGATGAGGATTAAAGGAGTTTATAGATATAGAATGCTTAGATAAGAGCTTGAACAAAGTGAGCACCAACAAATGTTAGCTAGTATTGTTATCATCATTGGTCGATACTTATTACTGTGAGAGCTCACATTGCAAAAGATATCAGTTTAGTTTTTAGTTGAATCTTACTGTAGTATAAGAATATGCTTAGTGGCCATAGATTTTTCACTCATATATCATGTATATCACCAAAATGCTTATATTCTCAGTCCATGTCTGTTTTCAACTGATCTACAAGCCTTTCCCATTGGTGTAGATCATTTTTACTCCTTAAGGCTTTCAGTTCCTACCTTTTAAATTTGCTGCTTCTTGAATTGTACCTCACATCTTCATAATAAAAAAAAGTGCAGGTCTAATCACAATTTGGAAAAATAAATAAATAAATAAATTTGCTGCTTCTGATCTGCATTGGGTAAATACTAGAAAACAGTTAATAAGTCCTCAGCAAAGACCTAGAAGACTAGAAGATTTTGAATGTTTGTACAATTATTTTGGTGGGTTTTATTAGTGTTTATTGCCAGTGGAGTGTATCTATCTCATATCTTATTGATTGTAAATAAACTACTATATGACATGATACATTGCCGCTATATAGGCTGCATTTTTTTTTCAAGAAATAAACATTATCATTATTAGTTTATAAATTTAACAGGTCTTAAGTTTATTTTTAAAAGGCATATTTAGAAAGTAATATCAGTAAAAATGAAGAACTAGATAGTTCCAGGGGTCTATCCCTCTAGAGAAACATCAAATGGCAAAGCAAACATTGTCACTATCAATTTACTAAGTACTCCAGAAAATAGTCAAGAATTAATAGAAAACAAATTTTAAGACAAAGAAAAAGAAACTTAAAACTAAAGCTCTGTGTTACTTTTGTATGCCCTTACCTCACCATCCACCTTGCTTCACTGCTGGTCTTGAAAACAGTAACTTAGTTTCCCAATGTGGTCCCTGGTTGTGGAGAAATATCTTATTTTTAAATAAATGCACATGTCTGTTTTAACTGTCTGAGGGCTATCAGGGGCTGCCAAAAGGACTGACACAGGGCACTTGGCTCAGTTTTGCCTAACTTGAACCCGCTCCTAGTAGAAAAGCATCATAATTTTTAAAAAATATAGTGTAAGACAAATGAATAACCGGTTATCTCTTGGGGACAAAGATTACAGTTTAGGCAAACAGTAGATTACTGAAAGCCTTAGAAAAAAAGCTGGATGTTCTTTAAGAAAATAGGGTGTAGCTGGGCTCGGTGGTTCAGCTTGTAATCCTGCGCTTTGCGAGGCTGAGGTGACTGGTAGGTTCAAGACCCGCCTGGGCAACTTGGCGAGACCTCATCTCTACAATAAATCAAAAAATTAGCCGGGCATGGTAGCACATGCCTGTAGTTCCAGCTACTCGGAAGTCTGAGGCAGAAGGATCGCAGGAGCCCAGCAGGTTGAGGCTGTGGTGGCCGGGAGCGTGCCACTGCACTCCAGTCTGGGTGACAGAGTGAGACTCCAACTCAAAAAAAAAATTAAAAAAGAAAAGAAAATAGGGTGTTCAAAAGCACACATGTATACTGGGGAATTTAGAAAGCCACAGACATGCCCCAAGCAGAATATATGCTCAGGAAAGTCCTGAAAATACCCTAAACTTTCATCTCAGGCTGATGCCTAGAAGCAGCACCATCAGAAAGTGAAGGCTGAGGCAGAGTTATAAACAGCCTGGCTAAGTGTTGAAAAGGTGCTCCAACAGAAAACCAATTAGCAACCAGTTAGTACTAAGATAGATATTATTTCTTGTTATCCTTTCTTCCATTATTTTCTTCCTGGTTTTCTTCCCCTTGCCTTTTTTCCCCTCTCCTGGCATTCAAGGAAAACTCTGTCAAAACACAAGCTGAGCATGAGCCTAAAGAACAGAAACTTTAGAAATCATATATGCAAAAAATGCATATTTTACAAAAATAGTCTATAAAAGTCAGTAAACAAATATCTAGAGCACACAGCAAGCAACAAAAGCAAATCCTGAGGAGAGGAAAATAGTTTATTTCTAGAGTTACCATACTATAAAGACAAAATATCTCATTTTCAGCAAAAAAGAAAAAAATGCAAAACATGCAAAGAAACAAGAAAGTATGACATTCACAAAAAATTAACAGAAATTGTTAGAAAGCACAAATGTTGAACTTACTAAACACTTGAAAGCATTTGTTTAAAATATGTTCAAAGAGTTAAATAAGACCATGAGTAAAGAACTAATGACAATCAGAAGAATGGTATAAAAACAAATCAATAATCTTAATTTTTTTAAGTATAAAAATAACCATACAGAAATTTTGAAGCTGAAAGTACAATAACAGATATGGAAAACTAAGAAGGTTCCAATAGCAGATTTAAATAGGCAAAAGAAAATATCAGCAAATAAGTCCATTGAAATTAATCTGTGGAGCAGGAAAAAAAGAAGAAGAAAAAATAAATGGAATCTAAGAGACCTGTGGGACACCATCAAGTGTAGCAACATGCATATAATAGGAGTAACAGAAAAGAGAGAAAAGAGGGAAAAGGGCAGAAAGAAAATCTGAAGAAATTCTGGATAAAAACTATCCTAATTTAATAAAAGGCACAAAACTACACATTCAAGAAGCTCAATGAACACTAAAAAGAATGAACTCAAAGAGATCCATATTGAGTCGCATTGTAATTAAACTGTTGAAGGACAAAGAAAGAATCCTGAAAAGTGTAAGAGAGAAGCAACCGATCTTATACAAGGGATCCTCAGTTAGATTAGCAGTTGATTTTTCTTTGGAAATCATAGAAACCAGAGGCAGTAGTATAACATATTTAAGGTGGAAAAAAAACCACTATAAATCACAAATTTTATATTCATCAAAACCATCCTTCAAAAATGAAAAAGAAAAGTAAGGCATTTCCAGATAAACAATAGAAAAGTTTGTTAATAGTACAGCGCATTCCCAATAAGTAATGATAAAGGGAGTTAATTAAATATTAAACACACTATTAGTGCATCTTTGTTACATAAATTATCTTTGATTTAAAAGACAAATGAACAAATCAATAATTAGAAATCTATTGTCATGAGTACACATTGTACAAAAATGTCATTTGTGACACTAACAACATAAAGTAATGAGGATGAAGATGTACAGAAGTAGAGTTTAGAATGCTATTGAAGCTAAGTTGGTTCCAATTTAAACTAGATTGATAAAAATATAGAATATTAATTGTAGTCTTCATGGTAACCAATAAAAAACATCTAATGAATATACAAAAAAGGGGAAAAGGACTCAATACAGAGCACTATAGAAAATTAATTAGATACAAAAGACAGTAACGGAGAAAACTAAGAACAAAAAAAGTTTAAGACACCTAGAAAATAAACAGCAAAATGATAGAAGTAAGTCCTTCCTTCCTAGTAACTATTTTAAATGTAAATAAATTCAACTAAGTAATCGTAAGATATAGATTAGCAGACGAATTTTTTAAAAGGGATCTAACTATAAGCTTTCTATAAGAGACTCACATTAGATCCAAAGACACAAATAAGAGTGAAAGGATTGAAAAAGATATTCTTGCAAATAGCAATTAAAAGAGAGATGAGAGGGGCAATACGCTATAATCTAAATGTTTGTGTTCCCCTAAAATGTATATGTCAAAATCTTAACGTCTAATAGTATTACAAGGTATGGCCTTTGGGAGGTAATTAGGTCATAACAGCTCCACCCTAATGAAATGCTCTTATAGAAGGGACCTGAGAGAGCTCCATGTGAAGACACAGGGAAAAGAAGGACAACTATGAACCAGAAAGCTGGCTGTCATTAGATCTTGAATCTGCTAGCACTTTTATCTAAGACTTTCCAGCTTCCAGAAGAGTGATGAGTAAATGTCTTTTGCTTATAAGCTGCTCAGACTATGGTATTTTTTGTTATAGCAGCCTGAATGGACTAAGGCACTATACTAATATTCTTTAACTCAAAAAATTGTTACAAGAGATAAGGTCATTATATACAGGTCAATTCATCAGAAGATATAGCAGTTATTTAATATAAATATGACACTACAAACAAAATAAAGAAACTTTAGCATAATGGAAGAAATACATAGCGATGTAATCGAGACCTCAATACTTCACTTTTGATAATGAATAGAACATGTAGACAGATCAATATAAAAACAGAAGACTTGTATAACACCATAGCAACTAGATTCAACAGACCTATAGAACACTCCACCCCAAAAATTTCAGAATATATATTCTTCCCACATGTACAACTAACATTCTCCAGGATAGACCATATGTTAAGCCATAAGTCAAGATTCAATAAATTGTAAGGAATTTAAATCATGCAAATAGCCCTCTCACTTCTTCTCTACAACTGAATGAAGCCAGAAATGAATAACAGAAGGAAAACTGAAAAATTAACAAATATACAGACATTAAACAACACATTCTTAACAAATGGCTCAATAATGAAATCACAGAAATATTAAAAAATATTTTGAGATAAATGAAAATGAAATCACAACATAGCAAAACTTACAAGATGCACAAAAGCAGTGTTCAGAAGGAAATTTATATCTATCCACATATACATTAAAGAATAAGAAAGATCTCAAGCCAATAATGCAATAACTTTATACTGTAAGGACTAAAAACGAAGAGCAAACTAAGCTCAATGCTAGCAGAAGAAATAATAAAGATTAGAATGGAGATAAAAGAGATCGAGGATAAGAAAAAATAGAGAGCATTAATGAAACCAAAACCTGTTTTTTGTAAAGATCAAGATGAACAAAACTTTAGATAGACAAAATAACAATAAAATAGAAGACTCAAAGAATTAAAATCGGAAATGAAAGTGGGGACAGATTCTGTCTTGCATTCAAGTGACTTCCTATGGACCACTGAATTTCTGAAAGGAAAAAAACAACTTCTCACTCTTTCAAGTTTTTAATGAAGTAATCCTTAAGACCTCGTAAATCCTTCTTGGTAGAATGGCACCCTTGTGCCTGTGGTCAAGAATGAGTCTAACTGAAACGATAGGTAAATCTGCACTGTAGAAATAGCAAAGGGTCTAGGAGAAAGCTCTTGCCCCAAATATAACTTCTCCTCTATGATAAACTCTTGTTGTGGCTCCATCTGACTAACCATCACATAAAATAAGACAGAACACATTATATATCCTCTGTCCCCTGCCTCTATTATGAAAACAGGTGCTGAGATGGAGCTTCTGTCAGTCTGCAGCTCTCACCACAATGGGAAGAAACCCTGTCAACCCATAATGGACCTACCCTGCAGTGTGAGCAAAAATAAACTTTGTTCTTGAAACCTTTGTGATTTTGAGATTGCTTGTTACCATTGTATATTCAAGTCTCCTATTGCCTGAGATTTGAAATATAAAGAGTAGAGACCAAGTGTTTCTTTTCTTTCTTTTACTTTATTTTATTATAAAGTTGTAGGGTACAAGTCAGGATTCAGTATATAAGTAGTCTATGTGCAGTTGAAGTTTGGGCCTCCCACTGGTCCTCATATCCCTTGGTTTAAGATCAGATACCTTAGGGATGTTTAAACAATTCATGTTGAGGATTAAAGAGCAAATATTGCTGAAATAAAAAGTTTAGTGACAAGATGTGTTATAAATAACTGTAGATATTTTTCAAAGAGATAGTTTTAAAAAAGAAGAGTGAAAAGTAAAACTATTCAAGTGGGAAGAAGAAAAACTAAAAACTATCAAGTACCTAAGGGATTGCAAAAAGGAGATATCTGAAGCAAAATCTTAACCCATTTAACCATTTTTCTGAGGAAATTCCTTAGGGAAAAAAAAGAAAAATATTTTTTCCCGTCAAAGGTAGAATAATCTTTTCTCCATTATTGAATTTTTATTTTCTTTGCCACTGAAATTTAAGTTATTTCTAAATAGTTTTTTATATTTTAGACTCCAACTCAAAAAAAAATGAGCTGATTTTGAGAAAATTGCTAGCTACATGATTTGAAAGAAATCATTACTAATTTATATAGAATTTTAGGGTCACACTGTACATTATTACTTTCAATATTATCAGAGTTGATATTTGGGATAATTATACAGTAGAAAGTGTGTTCTTCCCACATTAAAATTGTTCCTAGACTCTTCTTTCAATGCTTATATTTATGGCTATTACTTCAAACATATGGTCACATTCATTCGGTAACCTGCCTCAATATTATTTTACTATTGCTTTTATATTATGCTATTTGCTTCACTTTATATAGCTTTATAAGCTACCTTCATTACATCTGGAAAGAGGCACAGCATATATGAATAGTACATTCCTCCTATAATCTTAATTTAGACAGTGAATCACCATGACTCACTACCACAAACGTGCAACTATCATCCCTTTGAACAGTCTCTATGTTATTAAATCCTTTCTCAAGGACCAAAGATATTTTCTCTCTCATAAAAACTATATTAATGGCCAGTGATATTCTTACCTTACTTGCAACTTATATTTTTTCAGATATTTAATTAAATTTTCATTTTTGTCTATGTCTTCCATTGGATCAGCCCCTGAAATTCACGAAACACGGTGTCACAAAATTAGATATTTCAACTTCTGTGCTCATATTTTTAAATTAATGATTTCAAAAGTAATGTGTACTTTCAATAGAATATTTGGTATATAGCACATACAAAGAAGGCAGAAAAAGTAACCATAATACTACGTAAAGATGGTTTCTAGCTTTTTTCTTTATGGTTATTTGTATTTGTGTGTGTGTCTGTGTGTGTGTGTGTGTGTGTGTGTGTGTGTGTGTAAAATCTGGATTATTACATATACAACTTTATATCCTATTTTTCTCAACTATATGCTGGGATCTTTTTTATATAATATAAAGTATTATTCAAATTTTTTCTTTTAAGTGCTATTTATATAATTTTCCTACACATTTTACTGATGTCTGAGCCAGTTTAAGACCCTTAAGAGCACACCCTTCAGGCATGTGAAAGGCTCAGGGTCCTTACAAAATTAGCCTGTTCCCTGTGCCTTGGCTATATTTTGTACAGTGGTTTCTCTTAGATTTGCTCCTGGAACATCTCTCAGTTTGTCCTTGCTCCTTGTCATAAACTTTGAATGCCACTCTGACCCATCCTGTCTCAACTTGGGTCTAGTAACCTGTTCCTTCTATTTCTCTAGACAGGATCATAAAACCATAAATACTGCAATAGAGTATTCTTAACACAGTAAATTTTAACAAATCTGAGCTTTTATTTCAACTTCTATGGATCCAAATCAGAATTTTTTGCTTCATAAAGATTGAGCATAACTTGAGCATGCATCATAAATTCTTATCTTGTTCTTTGGAGCATATTTAAGAATAATATCTTCTTTGCGTACTCACTTTTTAATATACTTTTTTAAAAGAATTTTTTTTTTAGTTGGCAAAATTATATATATTTATGGTGTACAATGTAATATTTTGATATGTATATACATTGTGGAATGATTAAATAAAGTAAATTAACAAATACATTGGTCTCATAATCTGAAGATCCTAAGCGTTCACACTTTAAATATCACAATCCATAGTTAGAAAACATTTTCCAATAAATTCTTCTTTTACATTTTCCCCCTGCTTCCTTAAAGCACTGTATGCCAAAAATGTCTTTAGATATACTTGCAAGCTATAAAAGGCCACCATATTTCCTGGAGTTTCATCTGAATTCTAAAGTAGGGAGTATCTTGCACTCTTCAAACATTTTTAAATTTTCCAACTCAGAATCCTTTGCAATATTTCTTTCAAAGGTAAATTTTAGCTAGCTGTTTCCAGGAAGCAAGGGAACATGAACTGAAATATTAGCATGTGCTGCATTCTCTGTGGTCTTATTTTTATTAAGAAAGTCTGGCAAAGCAAGTAATTCTGCTTTGAAAATGACTTCCCTATAAAGCATAGTCCTCAAGATTCTGGCTTCCCACACTGTACTTTTTTTTTTAATCAATCCAAGTACTTCCTCTTGCAAAATGGGGAAATGCCATTAATGAGCACATACATTACAGCTACTAAGGAAAAAATGCTTTATTTTCAAATGCTCCATCTCTGTAGAGTATCTCATAAAATAAATATGCCCATGGACAGTAGTCCCACTGCATGCTGACTTTTGCTTTCAAGTCAAAAACACCCAAATCAGAAAAAGCACAGTGACAGAGCATAGCCAGCTTTAAACATAACCCTTTCCTCAGTTACTTTACCTGTCCTTTGAAAAAGCATTATGGAACTTAACTCGAGGACCACCCAAACCTAAGCAGGATGAGGAACCAGGCCAATATCATTGGTGTTTAATGATCAAATTAACATTTCTAGTGGGATTAAGGAAATACAGCAAAATATTTCCACCAGAATTGAGGTCACCTATATAGGGAGAGGGTAGCTGGGAATGGGTGCTATAAACTTTTAAATCTGAGACACTCTTCTATCTTCTATCTATAGAGCTTGCATTTTCACTAGCTAAATAGAAGATTTCTCCCTGTCTCAGTAAAAACCAAGATAAACAACAAAATATCATTTCCTAAGTAAGAGTGGCACAGAATTCATAATTGCAAATAACTTGAAACAGTTACCAATCTGTCGCTATGGAGACAGGTAGGAAGAGCAGTGAAAAAGTTTTGGCTTTGAGGGCGCATGCATGAAATGTATACTATTTATGCCTTGAAACAACTGCAGCCAGAGACTTCCAACGAGGGAAGCAGGTGTCATTAGGGTTCAAGGCAGCAAAGTATACTCATCACAAATGGCGCTATGATCAGGACATAGAAACATCAATAGGATCTGGTAACATCAAACTCTTGTAACCAGATAGCCAAGGTATGCATTCATTTGTTCCTCATTAAACAACTATTGAAAGCCTTCTATGTGCAAGATACTGAACTGACTTCTGAGTACACAGAAACCTCTAAAACAGGATTTCTGACCTCAACAAGTTCACAGTCTATCAAATGAGACAGAACTATAAATACATAGCATCAGGTATCATAACAATGGTATGTACAAGAGCTAGTGGTGGATTTAAAGGGAATATGAATCATGTTATGCTTGAGGTGTCATGGGGTTTTGTGTCAATGAAGGCTTCACAGAGGAGGAGGTCCTTAAAACTGCTCATAAGGGATTAACAAAAAGTCTATCGACTAGACATTATGTGGGAAAAGCTGGTGCAAAAGTATAAATATGCATTTTGAGAAACTGCAATTAGTAGGATAACAAAGAAAAACTGTCAGTACTTAATAATGCTAAAGAGGCAGACCAGAAGCAGAGCATAAAAGGTATAATATGTAAAGAAAAACTGAGTTGTAAACAGATGTGTAGCACAATCATATCTAAGCTTTAGAAAAATCACAATATAGGTAGTTTAGACAGAGTCAACACCGAAAGTAGGAAGATAAATCAGGAGACTTCTCTAATAATTTTGAAAAGGATACCAATTAAGGATATGACAAATTTGATATGTGATTACAAGGCAGAAGCAGTAAGACTTGGTAGCCAATTGGATGTAGAGAATGATGGAGAAGAAAAAGTGTGTGGTTTGAGTGGCTAAGTGACATTAGCCAGGACAAAGAGAATAAGAGCGAAGAACAAGTGAACGTTTATGCATACATGCACATATGCAAGTGTGTGTGAGTTTGGGACAGGGAGGAATTGGAAATAATTACTTCTTTGAACATGCTGAATTTGAAAGGTTGCAGGACCCTGGGGCCACTGGGCCCAGGGTTCTGGAACCTAGGACAGTAGTCAGGGTCATAGTCTCCTAGATTTGAAACACATCCACACACATAGTAGCAGAAGACTCAGGCATGGACAGGAGTCTTTTGCCTGTCTTTCCACTCAGATACTGTGTCTAATGTCCATTTTCTCTCTTCTTTTTTCTTTTCAACACTATTTTCTTCCCTTTGCTTCTTTACCAAAAAAAAAAAAATCCATGTTCTCCTTTTCAATTTCTTTCTAGCATCGTATATAACTCATACTTTTTGATTCATTCTTATCATCATCACCCTCCTTCTTACTCTTCAACTTTTTTTCTTACTTGTTTCCACTCATTGCTCTTCTCCAATAAAAGCCTTCTTTCTTAATGCTACTCCAAATATAGAATGATTTTAAACTAGGGAATTATGTATTTTTTTCTAACTTTTTAACATTATCATGTAAAATATATGCATACACAAAAAGACACAGAGTATTATGTCAAACTCTTATAAACTTCAACAGGTAGCAATATTTTCAAAACTAAAATCAGTGCACAACTACTGCAATCATATATCAACTTCATTCTCTTCCCACACCAGAAAATAAGAACACTAACAGTTTTGTTCGTAGATGCTCACATTTTTTTCATCCTTAAATTCTTTGCCCTGTTTTGTATATCATTCTAGCAAACTTTCGATTTTTTTTACCTAATTTTTTTGTGAGTAGTAAGGTGATGTTACTTTACCCATTTGACATGAAAAAATACTTGAGGCTTGGGTTAAATGACATGCACAAAGTCGCACATAGCCAGTCAGTACTATGAGCCAAGCAACTTTGGTATACTTTTTCAACACTGCCCCAGCACGTTCATTCATTGAGCACTACATGAACATTAGTTGATAATAACAATATTATCCTTCTGTGATGGCATCCTTTACACTGTTCTTATTCAAACAATTCCCTAATGCGGCATTTCCTGAATCCAAATAGAGTTGTGGTGAATTTGTCATACACAGCTACTTAAAAACTAATTAGTTGTAGGCAAAAATAAATCTTCCTTGAGGGTACTGGTGAAGTCAACCTTTTAGATTTCATTTCAAAATAGATGTCAGTACAGTATCTCTATCAATCTAATTGACCATTTGGTACCCAAAGGATGTGAGGTTCCCTTTCCAAAGACCAGGGACACCTGTGTAAGCTCAGAGACCAAGGGTCCCTAGGCAGGGTAAGAAAGAAGCTACTGAAACAAGATAATAGCTCTTCCACATGTGGCCATGGTCCTATATTTCCTGTCCCACCCTACATGAGAATACTCTTCTTCTCAGGCCTACCCTTACTATCCCTTGTAGCCACTGGACCAATAAGTAGAGTCAGATCTCATCATTTTCTAAAAGGAAACGTGCAAAGCGTGATTAAGAGGAAATAGCTTATACTTCAAAGTTATTGTAAGGTTACACCCATTTATATTGGCAGAAACTTGAGGATCACACACGTGAATGAATTCTAAGAGTGTGAAACCAAGGAGAATGGAATTTAACTTTGGATTGGATTGAATTTGAATTTACTGGTGAGTGAATTTCCAGAGATTCTGGATTCCATGTGCATTGAAAAATACATCCGCTCTAGGAGCTCTAATATTTTTGAAAAACTCTATGGGTTTTGTCTGTTAGACCAGGATGAAAGTAGAATATGCCACTATTGAGATGTGTTCCCCAGTTTTACATAAGATGATGGATCCTCAAGTGGAAAAGTCTAAATGACAGTGGTTAGCCACCAGAAGCAAAGTAGACACATTATTTTCATAATTGGCAGCAGAAAGTAGAGATGATACAGTAGCATCAATGTGTTACCTTCATGGATCTGACAGTAGTTCACTGATTATGGTTTTTCTAGGAAGGAAATATATGAGCATCTTCTAAAATATCACCTGATATGTATAGCAGAAAACATCAAGGCCAGAAATTGGACTTTAAGGTTCACAAGGGGGAGTCAAAACCGTTCCTTCAGATTCCACAATGAAACTAGTTCATGGGCTTTGAGCTTCTTAACAGAAGAAGTTTAGGTTCCCTTGAGAAAGGACTGCCTAACACTGAACAAATATATACTGAAAATCTTTCTGCAGCTTTTTCCTAAGATGACTGAATGCCATTTTCTAAAGTTACTGTGCACTGGAGAAATGGAAATGTCAAGATCTTTCAGGAGTTTATTGACACAAGCTGTCAACACTGTTTTGTAGTTATTGAAAGGACCGATGTGACCCACCATAGTGGGGATTCATGGTAGTCAGTGATACTTGGAGTTTTGCCTCAAGTTCTTCTTGCACTGCAGTGTGGGTCCACATGGATAACCTTGTGGTTGCATCCCCTGTTCCTGAATAGGTAACTGAAATTTGACACGTCAAGCTCTTGGCAGTAGCTTCCCATTGGTTTCCAGCTCCCACATACTATGGATACAGAGAAAATGGAAGGAATAGGTGCAGCAAACTTTAGCCATTACCAAAATATAAACAGTTAAAAAATATTACTTTCTATAGTGCTACTTAAGTCAATTATGCTTTTAAATATAAAGCCTGGAAATTACTTCCTGAAACCAGAACCAATTGAATACATAGATATTCTCAATTCTGTGCCATGAAGTATCTGCCAGCATTAGATCATTACATTTTCTATGGCAACTTCAATATGATCACTGCTATTCATGCCCTGAGGATAAACTAACTTCTCTGATTTTTGTTCTTCCAAGTCTTTGTTAGACATTTATATTTCAAGTCAGTCTATTAGTTTTTAGAGTTTAGAAATGGGCTCATTCATTTAACCTCGAACATTTACTTTCTAGGTCAAATACATTATTAAGCCTAATTGTGTCTCTTCACTCAAAGAAAAGAATGAGTATATAATATATAACTGCTTATATCCCTCTCTGCAATTTTAAAAATTAACCTTTAAGAATTTTGACTTGAAGAATCAGAATATTTCTTAGTTTCACTACATGGGAAGGACTTGATAGGTTTAAATAGAATGACTTTATGCATGCAAAATTTTTTTAAGTGGCACTTTAAAACTCATATAGAACCAAACTCCTAGGGGAAATGTACTGCTTTGAAATATAATGGTAATATTCTTTAAAAACATTCCATCTTTGTCCCTCAGGAAGATAAAAGTAAATTGAGAAAGAGCTAAACATCTTTTAAAACTTTTTAAAGTCATACATTGTGTAAAACAAAAGAATTTCAAAAAAATTATGAGAAATAGGATCTCTAATGCAGCATCACTGAAAGAGAAGCTAGTAAATAAGAAGACAGCTACCTTAATAATGACTTTTTTCCATTTTTTAGAAAGAAAAAAATAATGTTTGCCCACATCTGTTATCTCAGTTATTTTTGTATGTTTGCATCCAATAGCAAGAGTTTGAAAATAACCTTTCATGTGTATTTTACAGTTCATGACAATGTGTGTCTCAAGAAAGGGCACAAAAGCAAAATTAAATTTATGCGCTTAAGAACCCTTATTAACTCTTGTACAAGTGAACCAAAAGTAAAGTGCTAACTTAAAATAGCTTCTAGTGGAGGAGTTTCTTTTATATCTGAAACTCACTTTGAAATACATTTAGCATTCTGTTTACCATCTGAAGCTTCTATTCCAATCTACTCACTTGAAATGTTCAATTACATTTCATGACACCTTTAAGCTTAATTAAATGTGTGCAAGAGATTTAGTCTGTCCTTTAAGGCAAGGCATTTTTTTCACTCGATTCAATTTTCATTTTTAAAAAACCTTAAAATTTTTTTCTTCTTATTTTTAAAAAGCAAATACTATTTGCCAATAAATAAATGTTAGTTTCTTATGACTATTTTTAAGGAAAAAAAGTAGTTTGTGGTAATAGGAGCTTGGAGGAAAAGAAATAGACTTTAATCCCTTAGGATGACATCTAATCCTAGAATTCTATATGTCATAAAATTCTAGGCAATGAAAAAATATAACTAATTTGAATCAAAATTATTTGTAATTATTCATCTGTATGGTTTTTCTACCATTTATTATGCTACCAAAAACATCTATATATAATCTATACAATATATATATTCTATGCTACATATATACTCTGTATACTGTATATAAGAATAATCCTGAGCTTAATAAGGTAATTTTTGTCTCTATATTAAATTTTGTCTCCCAGAGGAAATGAATTTCTTTTCCTATTTTTAGTCATTTCTATATTTTTGTGGCAACTGACAACTACCAATTTGCAGTAGTAAGAATAAAAGTCATAGACAAGCAGATTATACTCTGCTACAATCATCCTAGACTGCCTTTCTTTTCCCTGTATCTCAATCCTCAAGCACGTCAGAGCTGACCTTGCCCAATCCAGAAAATAAACCATCAAGCAAGCCTGTCCTCAGTGGCATCTCCGATCATCAAGTAGGACAAACCAGAAACCAGAAGTCATTCTTTAAATCTCTTCCGATATTCAATTCACAGTCTTTGAAATTTTTCCTGTGAAAAAGCTTTCAGACCCACCCAAAACTGCTCATCTTTTGCAACAGCAGCCTTTTCTAAACCATCATTACTTCTTGCATGGTGTGATACAATGGCCCCCAAAAAGTTCATGTCTATCTATGCTGTTAATCCAGTTTCTTCCCCCACAATATTTTCAGATTTGACTATCTAAAAATATACTCTTTCTGCTTAAAATGCTTTAATGTCTCTCAATTTCTCAGAAAAAAAGAAAGAAAAAGTCAAATACAAAGCACTTTATTTGTGATCCTTATCTGCCTTTCCTGCTGACCCCATTACATCCTTCTGCTTTCTACGTTTGCTTGAGTGACATTGCCTCATTTCATTTCCTCACTCTAGAGGGCCTTCCTTTAGACCTTGGAACATGCCTTTTCTTCTGCTGGGAATTATCTTCCTTATCTGGGAAGATTGTATAGTGAGAACAGAGAGTACAGGAACAGTGAAACAGATTGTAGGGCTTCATATACCAGGTGCACAATTTACTCACTGAATAACCTTAGATTCTCTGGAAAGCACAGTTTTTATATCTGTAAAATGAAGAAAATAACAGAGTCTATATCATAGAGTTATTCTGAAAATGGACAGATTTGATACATGCTAAGCACGTGGAAACATCTGGTACATAGTAAGCCCTCAACATTGTCAGATGCCATTCCTCTGCTTTTTACCTAAGTAACTCCTACTAATACTACATGTCATGGCCTAGGTGTTACTTCCTCATGGAAGAATTCCCTGACCTCCTAACCTTACCAGTGAAAACCCACTCTTAGAGCTACATATCTCTCATTCACAGGGCTTGTTACACGTGTAGTTTTAAATTTATTTTTTTGTTACTGCCTGGTTAATACTGAAATTTTCACTAGACACAAACTCTTCAAAAGCAGAAAATAGTTTTGGTTTTGTCCACAGTTACATCCCCAACACCAAAAACAGGGCTCAGTACCCAGTAGCACTCAAAAAATATTTGCTGAATAAATGAATATTCTACCTTCTTTCTTGTTTGCCTTTTCTCCCCCATCACTTGTTTTCAATTTATCAAAGTCATTTTAACACTTTATTCGAAAAATCTTCCCAATGGGATTAATTTTTCACTCTTTTTTCTCCCATTGCTATATTTTTTCTTTTAGAATAATAATCATTGTCTACCTTGCATCAAGTTCAAGTTACATTTGCTCTATATTCATGTATCTCTCTCTTTGTCTTTCTTCAGTTGTTATTAGAGTCAGATTTCTAAAACATATATCTGATATATTCAAACCTAATGTATTCAAAGCTTTCTGACAACTCCTCCGAGGGTAAAGTAAACCTCCTTACCTAGAAATACATAAAATTCACCACCTGATCCTAGTCAGTTTTTTTCCAGCTTCATGTTTATATTATACTACCCAACCCTCATGTCAGATTTATACTAGAGTCCTTTGAATAGAGAATACCTGCTACAGAGAAGCATGTCCACCACTTCTCACAGTTAGGAAAAATAAAGTAATAACCTCCAAATAAACAACAGATCGGTATTAAAAAGAAATATGGTCACCTTGCCTAATTCTCTCCAAAGCAAGTGAAACTTGAGCCTGCCCCATAACTGACTCCTTAATAAAAACAATGTTCTAACTTTTGCGATATTGATGTCTGAAAACTGTGTGTGTGCGTGCGTGTGTGTGTGTGTGTGTGTGTGTGTGTGTGTGTGTGTGTGTGTACAATATCTGTGGATGTGGCAATCACAAAAAAATTACTATTCTCTACCATGAATTATGAACTGTCAGTGTTTTCAGTTCTTTGCTCTCCCTCTATCCTTACCTTTCAACATGTAGCCTTGTAGTTCTACCCAGTGAAGGTGAGTATACTTTGACCATATAACTTGTTTTGCCTAATGGGTATTAAGTGAAAGTGACAGCTTGATAGTTTAGACACAAGACTTTGAGAGACATAACCTTTATCTATTTGCTCATGAGCTATTGTCATCACTGAGAATAACATGCCCCAGCTAGCCCACTGGACCAAGGAGGATAGAATGGGAGACACATGGAGCAGACTTGAGACCAATTATAAGCCTGGAACCACCAGTTAAATTGAGACTGGTATTAACACACCTCAGCTGACCCACTTATATGCTTGTTAATTCATCAGGGTTTGCAATGATTTGTGATACAGAATGTTGATAAGAGCTGGCCGATAAACATGGTCACCTCAGTAATCTTGCATTTTCTTTAAATACTCACTGTAGTTTTGAATTTGTGAGCCAGTTCTCTTAAAGCCTGATCTTTCTTACAAGCTCAGCAAGTAAACTTATTTTCCTTTTCTAACACTTTATCACTGAGTCATCCCTGAAACTAAATTCAAAACCAATTTTTAATCATTGGGGGAGTGGTTTTTTCCTGCCAAGCTTGTCTGTATGAAGTTTCCCAGCTGGGATGAGTTCTCTTCTAAAAGAATCCTGAATTCCTTGCCTAACTAGACTTCTAGCAGACTGCTGCTCCACCATTTCTCCAAACAGTCTTAGGCCATGTTCAATGAGATGAATATATGACTCCTTACCTTCACTCGTGCAGTTCAGTCTACTTAGAATATCTTTCTCTCTCTTGTCCAGTGACTATAGTACTAAGCATAGCATAAGGCCCAGATGAAATGATGCCTCCTCCTCTGAGGAGCAAGATTGAGCCCTGTCTCACCTGTGTTCCCATAACCTGCACTCATTCTCTCCATGCTAGACTACGTACTTCTCCAGATCATGAAATGTTTTTGTGTTCTAGCACCAAATAGTGCCTAGTTCATCATCCATTCTTGTAAACATTTATTCTATTAAATTGAGTTAAATGATATTTTATACCTGTATCTCTCCAAATAAAGCATCTTCTTTTTTGTCCATTATACCCCAAACAGTGTTCTGAACATAATATTTAATAAGTGCTAAATTAAAGTTTATTAAATTTGTGGCTCTTGTGGTTGCCAAGACTGCCCAAGTGAAACTTTTGGAAATATAGCTGTTTGCCACCAAGAAACATTGAAAAACTAGAACTTTTAGGAAGGATTCCAGTAAGTATAGGTAAAACCTAAACCTTGGGCTAAACTTGTAAGAAAGATTAGTGTAATTAATGTACTTTTTCTATATGTCAGTTGACAAATAAAAGGTGGTCTATAATTTCTAGCTTAATAGATTTGTGGGAATGATTTAAGCTTTGATCATTGTTCTAGAAACAATGGGGGAGGAAATATTTACTGAATGCATGTCATTGCTACAGGAAGCAACAATTTCAAAGGGAATAAGAGGGTACATACTGTTCCTGGCATTGTGTCTTAAATAAATTATATGGTCTATAGGTTAAATATTCCTCCACTTCATATTAATAATCATCAAACATACACCTTTTGGCACTCTTTTTCCAAAGAAATCAACTTCTGTCTCTGATATTCCATTCTATATTCTGTACCAAATGTCTTTGTCTATAGAAACTTAGATGGGGATGGCAGTTAGAAGATAAAGAAAAAGAAAGGAAGAAGAAAGGGGAGAGATACAGGTGAAAGAAAAAACTAGACAGTTAAAAACATAGAAGGGACATTCCTGAAGGTAAGTACAGATACCTTAAGTCAATCAGCATCTATATTTTCCCCTAACAAGAAAATTACCTTTGCATGTCCTTGTATCATTTAGTCACTTGACTTGCCCATTGCCAACCTTGTCATGTTGATAATCAAGAATTTTAGTTCTGGATTTGAGTAGATACTCTATGCTTTCTCTATGTCTTTTTCTTTTGCTCTACCTTTTTTCCCCCTAAAACAATTGCAAATCTTACTTAGTTATTTGAATTTCCTAACACCCAGGCTGATATTCTGCCAACATATCCCAGTTTAGCCATGACTATTGTTTATGAACAGTGTTCATTCTAATTGATGGTCTCATGTCTCCTGGGTCATCTCCTGGATTTGTTTCACTTATTATTTGAGCATTTCTTCCAAATATTTTTAACGGGGATCTTTGTACAGCAAGTTTTATGAAATGTCTTATGCCTGAGCATGTTTTCATTCTTTCCATACGTTTGAATAACAAATTGGATGAGTATATAATTTTAAATTCAGTATTACTTATCTTCTTTAAAAATATTTCTCCATTATCTTTTTGTATCTATCGCTGCTATTGAGAAATATGATGTCACTCTGATTCTTACTAAAGATTTGATGTCAAACTCACTCTTGGTCCTTTTTAGATGATTAGCTTGCTTACCCTAGAAAATATTAGAATTTTAGACTTGTCTTTGATATTGTTATATTTCACATAATGTGTGCTAACTTTTCATAGATTTATTTCCATACGGGACTGCAAATCCTACTAGAGAAAAAGACAATAAAAGAAGATAGGCAGATCAGCTTAGAAATAATAATTGGTTCTGCGGCATTAGGAATGTAGAAAATATAGAATCTATCAGATTTGCCCCAGCCTATCTTCCCATTAACTTTAATACTACTCCTAGGAGAACAAAGGTTGTCATTAGAGAAAATCTAAGGAGATGATTGCACTAAAGTTTCTTTAAAACACAGCCTTAAAGTGGTAAAAATTTGATACTTCTCTAGCCGAGTAATATATAAGGAAGAGCAATAAGGCATCATAATCCTACTTTGTACCCAATTCTAAATTTGGTTGTGGAGACGTTTTACCATATGACTCTGAACCTCCAGAATTCTAGAACATCCACAGCCCCAACAAATACAGCCATCCTCAGTGTACCCAGCAGCAGTACCTGGAAGATTTGGTGGTGGTGCCTGGACCAGCAGAAGCAGGAGTAGGCAGAAGTGGCAGTGCCATGTGGACAGAGCAGTACCATTGCAGATGGCCTGGGGCATATCTGAAGGAAGGAAACCATGTGGTCACTGCAGACTAGATTTCTACCCAGGTTCACAAGTTAATATGGGACACTCCCCCACTACTCCAGCCTGGACTACAGAAATTCTTAGTAAAGTACACCAAGTGGTCAGGCTCTACAGTAGCAGACAGGGTGAGGGTCAGCAAAGTACAGACTTGAGAATAAAATTTCATGACATTTAGATGATGCTACTGGAAAATACTGGCAGGGGGAAGTACAGGCAAGAGATAAATGTGTTTCAAAAAAATATTTTTATTACTAAATATGCTACTGTGTACTAACTGTAAGCTAAATCACTATAGCATTTAATTATACAAATTCAAAAGGAATCAAACTACTAATATTGATCTATAGCAACCTCTATCATATATAATCTAATAAAAGCTTATCAATCACCTATCATAAGTAAAAATAATGTGCTAGACACTTTTGGAGAGTCTTAGGTCAGAGACAAGTTCTTGGCCTGTCTGAATTGTCTAATACATAGGAGGAAAGACATTTTCACATCATTGGTAAAAACTGCCATTGAGTCTCTAGGTTCAGAATCAATTAGGCCATCACATATCTCTTTAAACATTAATTCTTACTACACAGAAAATATAATCATAGAATTATGAACTGATAAAGAAGATGTAAGATAACAGATCACAGCATTTGAAAACTGTCTGGGAACTCACTGGAAAAGCTAATCCTGTTAACTTCTAAGAATTTCTCAACAGTTACTGTTGTGAACCTAAAGAAAAAATAATAAATAAAGCCCTCAATGTGAGCATCTCTGTAGTTACTGGCATCTATATCTCTAAAGTGGACTACCACAAAGAGTTATTTGAGAATTTTGGTGTTACATTATCAGAATAAATGAACTATTCTTTAGAAGTTGGAATATAGTTCTAAATGCCATAGAAAACTTTGAATTTAAGTAGATTCTGTAAACACTGCACTTTGGCAGTGTAGAATCTGCTGTATAAAATGGCTTTGTCCTTTTAAAACTGATCAAGATTAGTAGAGTCAAGAAGATAAACAGAAGGATTGACCAGGGCAGAACTAGCCTGGACAACAGATTTTCCTTACTTTGTGAGCTTAATGCTCTCAAGCTCAGTTCTAACATTGGGTCAAACCTACTTACACTTCCACCAAAGAATTAGACTTTAAAAAAGTAAATCTATTTGATTTTCCTTAAAATCTTTTTTTACACAGTATTTTTATTATCTGGTCATAGGGACTATTGACAAATACCAGAAAAGTAAAGATAAAGGCATAGGTATCAATAAAGAGCTATAAGCTTTTCCAATGCTTTCATACTTCAAGAATTCCAATACATAATTTATTTGGAATAAAAGTGTTTTTTTTATCATTTTAATCACAATGAAATTTTTCCTATCAAACTGCCAATATTAAGTGTATAGTAAATTATAAAATACATTTAATGTTAATTTTTCATTCAAAGCAAACATTAATTTATTTTGAATGCTATTTGGTAAAATTTGAACTTTTTTTACTGTCTAAAACATAATATTTATCTTTTCCAGTTATACTTATTTGTAATTATGCCTAAGATAAGATACCTCAAGGCAGTGATTAGGTTTACTTTACTCTTGGAAGGATTGTTCGTAGTTGATTATTTGTTTTCAAATATTGCTTTCACAAATAAACCTAATGAATGCATGCGGGTAGAATTATAGGAACATCTTTGCAGGTGCCATTTAAATTGGGTTCCTGGTTAGGATAACATTAGCACTCAAAAGGCCTGCTGTCTGTTGGAACTTAGTACACTAACTAGATGTACAGTCGGTTCCACGTCAGTTTATATTTCTCAACTCCAAATACATTTAAATAGAACTCTTTTATGGGAATTTTATAAACAAAGTAATTATTGGGGGGGAAGAAACTACATTTTAAATAAACTAGTTACAAACTTGTTAAAACTTAAAACATTTCAAATCATTCTACAACTCATTACGAATAGGCTCCCAAGTTCTATTGTCAAGTCACTAGGTCTGTGGCTCAGTTCTGATTTTCAACATTTTATCTGTGCTTTCAAACCTCCTTTCTTCATAGCTTTGTGAGGGAGAGCTGTCAGCCCTATTTCACAAAAAGTATCTTGTCTTATAAGATAGAATATATGTTATTTTAATTATAAAACGAGTTTCTATATACCTTCTCTATAATAGTTACTGTCTCATCATATCTTAGCTGACTCTGACTGTGGCTTCCACAGTCTAGGCTCACAGCCTCACTGCCCACAAGCTGACAACTAAGACTTGGCCATATGATTACTCAACCTCCTTGATTTTTTTAAAACATATTTCAAGAGACTTTTTATTTGCTCCTATAGTTTGGGGAGAGTAAAAACTAGATTCCTCACTGATGCTCATGGTTGGTATATAGTCATAAGTCCAATATTTTTATTAAAATAATTAATGTTCTTGGGTAAGAGGATTAGAAATTTCAAAAAAAAGTCTACAGAGGCTAGCAGATTTATTAATCCACAAATTATTTCATCTATTCTTCCATACAGGTGAGAGAAATATTTGTAACCATCCATTGTTGAACTGTTATTTGACAACGAGGAAACTAAACGCGAGATGTGCCTGAAGTCATGTAGTCAGCCACCAAGGGTCAGAGCATGATGCAATATGGATCACTGACCCTCTGCTCAAGACAGCAGCTGCAATGTGCCTACCTTGGTGTGGTCAGCATCTCTGTTGGCTCCAGTAGCAACAGAGAACACCAGGTATAGGGGGACCTCTCTGGCCACAAGCACAGAGGCTTTAAGAGGTCACTGCTAGAGCACAGAAATATATCTCAGCTACATGAGAGACCTTAAAATAGCTCCCATGTGGCAGCACCGCTCGACTGGTTTTGGAAAGACATTTAACCAACAACCCAGAGGAAGTTTTAGTTCAAGGTTGAAAAAGCTTGCATGCCAAAGTCAAGGGGTTGAAACTTCAGTAATGTCCTAATAATCCAGAGATGTATTTATCCCTATGGATATTGAGGAATAATTAATTTAAGTAGGGGAAGTATTGTAAAAATTAAAAATTAAAACAAAGAATTCTCTTTTATTTAAAGCTCTTGTTCCTGATTCATTCTGAGTGATGAGTAATATATCTTTAGGTGGGAGGGGGACTGACAGGCAATTGTAGATGCCTGGAGAGAGTTTTCAGCTTGTGCAGCAAAACTGGAAAGTGGGGAAAAAATAAATAAAAGGCATATTTAAGGTCGCTTGAATCCCAAGGTGACCAAAGTACTCATTCATGTCTCCAAATACTAGTCACAGAATAAGTAGTTTTCAAAATAAGTATAGTAATTCATCAGCTGTTATTCACAACAAAGGCCAAGCTTGGAAATTAACAGGGCATGTGGCTGGAAAAACTGCTTTTGTTTTGCCCCCAAAACAATGCCACATGAAAGTAGGCATTGAATAAATTCTTTTGTGCCAAGTACTTGAGCCTAGGCATTCAAGACAAGAGGAGGCAACATAGTGAGATGCCATCTCTACAAACAAAAATTAAAATTAGCCAGACTTGGTAGTGCATACCTGTAGTTCAGTTACTCAGGAAACTGAGGGAGGAGGGCCACTTGACCCAGAGTTTGAGGCTGCAGTGAATTGTGATTGTATCAGTGCATTCCAGCCTGGGCAACAGAAGAAGACCCTGTTTTGAAATTTTAAAAAAAATCCTTTTGATCATCCTAATGAGTTGAGTTTTACCTGTAGTGAGAGCTACAGAAGCACCAGTCAAAATTCAGAAAACTAAAATTCTCCTTATATGAAGTTGCAGAATTATTGAAAATAGATAGTTTTCTTATTTTTTTAAAAAATTAAAAGTCCAAGAACTGTCAATGGTCAGACGAAATGTGCCAGGATTTTTTTTTTTCACATTTCAACAGGGAATTTAAAAACTTAAAACACTGAAATTTAAGTACATAAATTTGACATTAATAAATAATTTTAAAATAAAATTAAGTAGACAATAAACATATTAAAATGTTCAATACAAGTTAACCCAAAATGCAAATTAAAAAAATAACTAAATTAGCACAGATTTAAAAGAAATTAATGCCAATGCTGATGAGAGTTCAATAAAGTGGGCAATCCTCTTTTGCTGACAGAAGTATAAGCTAATTTACTCTTTATGAGGCAAAAATGGTAATATATATCAAGAACCTAAAAGTGCTTATAAGTTTTAAACTGGTGATTCTATTTATAGAAATCTTGCCTGGAGAAATAATTTCAGACAAAGTTTTATGTAAAATTTACTTATATCAGCATTATTGTAAATACTTAACCTAAACCAACTTACACATTCATTCATGAATGGATTTTGAAAATAGTTAATAAAATATATAAAATACCCAAACGTAAACACACAAGAAAAATGTGCAAATACTACAAAGATCAGGTACACGTTGCGTTGTCATGTGACCACCCCCTTCTTCCTCCCTCCCCTAGCAGAGTCCAGAGACTGCCGATCCCACCCTTGTGCTAATGTAACTAGTGTTCAGGCCCACTTATGAGTGAGAATATGTGGTATTCAGTTTTTTGTTTCTGTGACAGTCACTTATTATGATGGTTTCCAACTGCATTCGAGTTGCTGCAGAAGCCATGGTTTTGTTTTTCTTTATGGCTGTGTAATACTCCATTATGTATTTGTACTACATTCTTTTTATCCAGTCTGCTTTCAATGGGCAGCATGGGCAGCAGGGTTGGTTCCATGTTTTTGCTATTGTCAATAGTATGGCAGTAAACATATGTGTGCAGGTGGTGCCTTTTTGGTAGAGCAATTTATGATCCTCTGGGTATAATCCCAGGAGAGGGATTGCTGGATTGTATGGAAGATGATTTTTTAGTTATTTTAGAAATCACCACACTGCTTTCCACAGAGGTTGAATTAGCTTATTTAACCTCTTTTTCCAGGATTTATTTCATCATGCATAACATAGAATGTGGAGAATCTTATCCAGATAGTTAAAAAGTTTCCTTCTAGTATTTATTTATTTTTAATATTGTTTATTTATGTTTGTTTGTTTGTTAAATGTAAGCTATGAATTAGCTTACATTCCCACCAAGAGTATAAAAGCATTTCCTTTTCTCCACATCCTCACAGCATTTCTTGTTTTTTTATTTACTAATGATAGCCATTCTTACTGTAGTTAGATGGCATCTCATTGTAGTTTTGATTTGCATTTCTCTGATGATTAGTGAAGCTGAGCATTTTGTCATGTGTCTGTTGGCTGCTTGTATGTCATCTTTTGAGAAGTGTGCATTCATGTCCCTTTGCCCACTTTTTAATGGAGTTGTTTATTATTTTTTTTCCTTTCACTTCATTTGAGTTCCTTGTAAATCCTGGATGTTAAGCCTTTGGCAGATGCATAATTTGAAAGTATATTTTCCCATTCTGTGGGTTTTCTCTTTACTCTCTTGGCAGTTTCTTCTGTTGTGCAAAAGCTTCAATTTAATGAGGTCCCACCTGTCTATCTTAGCTTTTATATCTTTCACTTTTGGGAACGTGGTCATGAATTCATTGATCCCTCCAATGTCCAGAAGGGTCTTTCCTATGTTTTCTTCCAGGATTCTTACATTATAGTTTGAGGTTTTATGCTTAGGTTGTTGATCTGTTTTGAGTTGATTTTTTATGTATCATGATAGTTAGGCAGTGAGGGCCACCTAGAAGCCCAAACCTACCCTCATGCAGCCTGCTTATGTAGTCAATCTTCACTTGTACCCCGCACCTTTATAATAAACAAACAAACATAAATAAACAATATTAAAAATAAATAAATACTACAAGGAAACTTTTTAAATATCTGGATAAGATTCTCCACATTCTATGTTATGCATGATGAAATAAATCCTGGAAAAAGAGGTTAAATTTTTTAAATAAAAAGATACCTGCCTGAGCAACTTGGCGAGACCTCATCTCTACAATAAATCAAAAAATCAGCCGGGCGTGGTAGTGCGCACCTGTAGTTCCAGCTACTTGGAAGGCTGAGGCAGAAGGATTGCCGGAGCCCAGCAGGTTGAGGCTGCGGTGGCCGGGAGCGGCCACTGCACTCCAGTCTGAGCGACAGAGTGAGACTCCAACTCAAAAAAAAAAAAAAGATACCCACTGAAAGCAACTTGCAAGTGCGTGGTGTGTTTTTATATATTGGAATTTTATTCCACTAAAATAAGCTCTGGCTTCAGTTAAAACTGATTCAAATATGTTAACATCTTTCATTACAAAGTAGTTCTACCCATTCCTGGGCCCAAATCTTTTTGTATAACAAATCCAAATATGGAGCATATCTAAAAGTCAGTCATATGACATCACTCTTTTATTACTTGTGATTGTTTCATTTCAGGCAGATGTTTTGAACTGTGTTGTAGCCAATTTCATGCCATAAGTCAAATCATAAAGGAATTTTACCATATTGAAAAATGGAGTATATTCACTGTAGGTGAAATTTATACATTTTAATCATTGTAGAAAAATGACCTGATTAAAGAAAAAACTAGTTGTATGAATTCTCTTTTTTTAAACATATCCCTTCAAACAAATTTCCCCAAAGCATCAATACATTTTAAAACATGGAAGACTTATAGCACTTGACAAAAATATATAGCATTGTGGAAAAAAGTAATATCTCTTCCACAGACAAGACTGTATTGCTTATCATTATTTTTGGTTTTGAAGGAGATTCAGCAACATCCTGATCGCCAAGTGCTCTCTCTCCTACTTCCTTCAGTATCATTTGTCACAAAGAAGGCATTTGCTTCAACACAATTGAAGGTTTTTCAGAGTGATATGTTGTCTACTTGCCTTCCTGACCACCAACTTATTGCTCTCTCCTATTTTTTTTTTTTTTTTTCTTTTTTTTTGAGTCTCACTCTCTCTCCCAGGCTGGGTTGGAGTGCAGTGGCACGCTTACGGCCACCCCAGCATTAAGATCCTTCCTCCAGAAGGATCCTTCTGCCAGAGATCCTTCCACCTCAGTCTTCCAAGCAGCTGGAACTACAGGCGTGTGCTACCATACCTGGCTAATTTTTTATTGATTGTAGAGACAAGGGCTTGCCAAGTTGCTGGAGCTGGTCTCAAACCCTGGGCTCAGGCAATGCACTTGCCTCAGCCTCCCAAAGTGCTGAGATTACAGCCTGAACCACGGAGCCCGGCCACTCTCTCCTATTAATTGCCTGAATGTTTTGAAGTTATGGGTTTTTCCTCTGCAGACCCTATTCATATTCATACAGGGAGATGTCTTTTTCTGAGGGAAAAGGGACACTGCAATGAACAAAATATTTCCATTATTGGCTTAGGCTACAATCTGAGGGGAAAACAAGAAAAAAAAGTGAAATGGGAACAGCAAAAGAGTAACTGAAGCAGGGAGGAAACTAATAAAAATGTCCCCAGGATGTTAGAAAAGATGAAATAGTCATAAGAGCAGCAGACCTTTGAATAAACACTAGGGACCTGGAGGAATGTTAATTATCATGAAAATGAAATTGTTAAAAGAAAATAGTAGGGAGAGAAGTAGAATTGAAAAGGGCATGCAAATAAAAAAGAAAGAATATTCAGATAAAAACATAAATTGGATGAAATGAAGCAAGTGACAAGCGGGTTAGTGCTCACGCTTACCAGTGTTTCATCACTTGGTGAAATGTGTTTCCCCACTTTAATTGGCAACACTCTACAGAACAAAGTACACTGCTCCATAACAAAAAAAGAGAGCAACTGAGCACTCCCACAAGCTTCTTGCCCCATCTCCTCAGGTCTAAGTATAAAATAGCCATCTCCACCACCTTCCCTCTGGAACCTCTGGACATACAATTACATGTGAAACACTTCAAAAATATTGTTTCATTGTCTTTCAGCCTCTGGGTTTTCTGATAAAGAATTACAGTCAGTCCAATTATTGTCCCTCTATATGTAATGCTTTATTTTTCCGTGGCTGCTTTTAAGATTCTTTGTCTTTGGTTTTCAGGAGTTTGAGTGTGGATGTATCTGAGAGTAGATTTCTTTGAATTTATGTTGATTGAGGTGCACTGAGTTTCTTGAATCTGTTAAGTTTGTTTCTTTGTCAAATTTGGGAAGCTTTCAGCCACTATTTATAAAAATATATATAAATATTTAAGTGTATGTTTTTGTTTTTGTTTTTGCATCACACTTCCTTTCCTGGACAATGTCTCCTTTACATGGTTTTTTAGGTCTAACCCTTAGTAGTGGGACAGGAAAGAGTCATGCCAGGTAAACGCCAGATGGCTCAGCTCTCGCATCCCTGTCTACAGTCTCATTTTACCCTCTTAGTCTTGTAGCTAGAGGATTTCAAATAACAAGAAAATCCTTAACTCCCCAGCAGTTCTTAGGAAGGAAAATAATGCCTTCCTTTCCCTCCCTTTATACAAAACTAGACATTTTAGACAGGTCAGAAAGTTCAAATGAAAGTCTGTATTTAAGCCCAAGTACAAGGTCCCCCTGGTTACAAATAGTGATGGCTTTCACATATGCAACACACTCCCAAGGTGAGAAGAACCCTAAACAAACTGTTGGTGATTGTCCCCAATACTTCTGGTGCCTTACTTCCTCTTTTTTATGCCTTCTTCCACCTCATCCCACTACCACCACATGCCGAGTACCCTTTCATCACTGCTTCCTGGCTGACTTTTCTTCCTGAACTTTTTGCCTCATCACAATTTCTCTTTTAGATGAACTATTCTTCAAACTTAGTTTCTACCTTAATATGTTTTTAAAAATCACATTTCAATAAATGTTGATCTGTTGAAAAATATACATATTTAATATATTGATATCAACAATATCTATTTATATCAATTACTAAGAATTATCCTGGCTAAAAGACCTACTGTTTCACTTCTGAGTGCTCCCAGATGAAAGGAAGGAAGGACAGTCCCAGGTACCAAGTCTAGCCCCAATTCTCTCAGTGGACTAAAAGCTGAGTGTGCCTCTATTCTGAGAATGTCTGACCTCATTAGAATCTAATTATTTTAAGATATATTAACAAAAAATAGGGCAACCAAATAAATGTATTCATAGAGAAACAAAGACTCACCCACAGGTGAATGGAAAAGACTCAGTAGTGGGAGATTTGTGCAGGATGCCTCGTGCAGCTGGAACATCAAAGTGTTAAGAACTAAATGCCAAGGTGCTTTCTCCACTATCTGGAAACAAAAATATCTGAAGTCTTTCCCATTGTCCCAGAAGAGCTTTCTGGCTAAATTGGCAACTCAGCTCTGTATGGAGTTGTAGAGAAGGAAGAGGAAAGACATAATTTTAAGAAATTGACTAAAGTATATTAAGAAAAGATTATAATACTGAGAACATTAGAAATCCTGGCAGATATTTTTGGTCAAGAATTTCAACACGTTCCTTAGGAGAAACAATCGAAGCAGCATGAAGTACTGTGATTTTTTTTTTTTTCTAAAACAGCTACATTAGGAAGACATCCATATGTGTTCAAGACTTTACCTAAAATGATTTAGGAAAACCATGTCTTGAAATCTCAAGGGTAAAAAGTGCCCTTACTATCAGAACTTATATTTTTTAGCAATGACTTTAGGTACATCTAAAATTTATTGAGACATCTCATGAAAAATTGACCTTTGCTGCATCCAGTTTCACAATTCCCCCAGAAATATGCTTGGATTGTTTGCACAGGTAAATTTCACCTACTAGAGAGGTCAAAATGAAGCCTGTCTCCCAAAGAGTTAAATGACTGGAACTTCACTTTTTTTTTTTGAGTTGGGGTCTCACTGTCGCCCAAACTGGAGTGCATGGCATGCTCAGAGAGACCTCAGCCTCTACCTGCTGGGCTCCAGCAATCCTTCCGCCTCAGCCTTCCAAGTTGCTGGAACTACAGGTGCGCACTACCAGGCCCGCCTAATTTTTTTTTTATTTATTGTAGAGAAGAGGGCTCACCAAGTTGCCCGGGCTGGTTTCAAACCCACGGGCTCAGGCAATCCACCTGCCTCAGCCTCCCAAAGTGCTGGGATTACAGGCTGAGCCATGAAGTCTGGCCCACTCTTTATATATTATACCACCCACAGTTATGACTCACTACAGGAAATTTTAGAAGATTGGGGAAACCACAAATTTGTCTAATCTCTGTGTTATTACTTGCCTTAAAAACGTTGTAGACCTCTAGCTGCATCCATAGACATCTTTCTGAAAATCACTTCACTGCCCCAATGAGACAACTACAAAAGAATCAATTCTATCTAGCCACAGAAAGAGAGTGTATTTGAATCATTACCCATGGTCTCAATATTCCCTAAAAGAAAAGTATGCACAATTTGAAAAGATCTATTTGTAATACTTTTTAAGCAGACTTGTAAGCACCTACCTTGGACACAGCCTGAGTAAAAATTTAAACAGATACAAAAATAAATGACTCCATTTTCAAGTAATTGACAACTTAATGGGGAAAATTCAATAAATAAAAGATAGAGAATAGTAAATACCACTAAAGAGGAAAATATAAAATGCCTCAGGAGTTCATAGAAGGGAGAGATTAATTCCTACTTAGGATCTTAGAAAAGCTTCTTATATTGGCTACTGTTTGAGTTGGGAAGGAGAGATATGAACAGAAGGATATACAGGGTTTGAAAGGCAAAAGACCTTTTGAACAAAGAGAAGTACAAGAATATAGGTATACAGTCAAGAAATCACAAGATGTGTACAAGTAGAACCTCTAATCCAGTTTTTAAAAACACTAGGTATATGAAAGTCAGGCCAGGTGCAGTGGCTCAAAACCTGTAATCCCAGCACTTTGGCAGACCGAGGTGAGAGGATTGCCTGAGCCCAGGGGTTTGAGACCAGCTGGACAAATTATTGAGACCTTATCTCTACAATAAATCAAAAAATTAGCCGGGTGTGGGGGTACATGCCTGTGGTTCCAGTTACTTGTAAGGCTGAGGTGGAAGGATCACCTGAGCCCAGAAGATCGAGGTGACAGTGGCCATGAGCGTGCCACTGCACTCCAGCCTGCGTGACAGAGTGAGACTCCAATTCAAAAAAATTTAAAAAAAAAAAAAAGAAAGAAGGACTATTGTCTACTTCGTCCATCCTTTAACAAGGCAATATCGACAGTAACCAAAAGCAAAGTTTCTGGAGTTCTCTGCCATAACTTTGCTGTATAATCAGAGGCAAGTAAGTAAATTTTCTTTGCCTTCATTGCCTACCTGAAAATTGAGGATTATATGGGTACATCTTTTCTAGGGTTGTGATGAGAAATAGAGCTTTCAGAAGAGTAGATGGCACATGATGAGCACTCAGTGAGTATTGTTATTATAACACTTATTCAAGAACACCGCACATGCTATGCTTTGGTTCTGTCCCCTCCAAAATTTAGGTGTTGATAATGTGGTGGTATTAAGAGGTAGGGTTGTTAAGAGGTGGTGTTAGGCCATGAGACCTCTTCCTTTTTGAATGGGATTAAGACCCTCATCAAAGAGGGTTCAAGTGATACTTTCTCCCTTTCACCTCTGCCATCTGCCATGGGACAACACAACATTCCTTCCCTCTGTAAGACTCAGCCCTCAGCAGACAACTGAATCTGCTAGCACTTTGATTTTAGACTTCCCGTTCTCCAGAACCATGAGAAAATGAATCTCTGTCCTTTATAAGTTACCCAGTCTCAGACATTTTATTATGGCAACACAGACTAAGACACTCTGTATTTGAGATTTCTCATATGTAAAGTGAGTATTTCCAGTTAAAAAGGGAAGTTTAACGTATCTTGAAAACAATAGTAAAAGATTGTAGAATCTATAAACCTATAAAAACAGAATGGGAGAAGAGACAACAGCAGATGAGAGAGATAAGAGATGTCAAAAACATTGTAGAGGATAACTAGCAGGTAGATGATGGTAATTGACTGCAGAACAGCAAAACTGCAACCAAACTGTCACCACAGGAGAAAGTCAGTAAGAAGCAAGCTGATTGTGGTAGGTTAACCAATGACTCACCAAAATATCCATATCTCAGTTCCTAGAACCGCAACCTTACCTGGAACATGTTATCTTTCATGGAAGAAGAAACTTTGCAGATATGATTAAGTAGGATCTTGAGATGGGGACATTATCCTGAGTTATCTGAGTGGGCCCAATATAATAATAAGGATCCTTAAAAGAACAAGAGGGAGATAAAAGAGTCAAAGTTGGAGAAGGAGATGTGATGACCGAATCAGAGGCTGGAGTGATGGGGGCCTAAGTCAGGAAATGCAGCAGGCTTGAGATGCTGGAAAAGACAAGGTAACATTCTCTCCTGGAGTCACCAGAAGGAATGCAGCACTGCCAACACCTCGATTGACTTTAGCTCCGTTAAGACTCATTGTGGATTTCAGAACTGTAAAATAATACAATTGTGTTGTTTTAAACCACTGTATTTGTGGTAATTTGCTACAGCAGCAATAGGAAACTAACATATTAATCCACCATGGAACTTGGGTAGACACAGGAAGTGAGAGCAGCAAACACCTCTGAAGCTGGGGTGAGGAGTGGACAGAAAAGCAGATCAACAGGAAGCCTAAATCAGGAGGACATAGGCTGCCAGTTTTCCTCTCTCTCCCTGTGTATCCAGGTGACAAACCCTCTTCCAACTCCACAGGAGCAGAGTATTTATATTCTAGAAATATTAAACCAAGAAGACTCCAAATTTAGGGAAATCTGGCACAGTAGAGGGAAAAGGTAGGCACTCTGCTGAAAACAATCTGCCTACTGAATGATGAAGATGCTAATCCCTTTCCCTAACTCATAGCCTTTCAGTACCATAGAACAGAGGATTTCTCTCTGCAGCATATCAGGATCCTTCAGCATTTACCTGGTTTTTGCTTTGTCCCCTACATAAAAGTTCAGCAGCTGAGAGGCTCCAGCTGTGTACACAGAGTGTTCACACAGTATTCTGGCCCTTTGCTGTAAAATATGGATGTGGCTAAGCTTGGTGGCTCACACCTGCAAACCCAGCACTTTGGGAGGCCAAGGTGGGAGGTTGCTTGAGCTCAAAAGATTGAGACCAATCTGTGGAACACAGCAAGATCTCATCTCTTAAAAAAATTTAAAATTTAGCTGAGCTTGGTGACATGCATCTCTAGTCCCAGCTACTCAGGAGGCTGAGGTGGAAGGGTAGCCTGAGCCCAGAAGTTTGAGACTGCAGTGAACCACGATCATATCACTACACTCCATCCTGGGTGATAGAGTGAGAGCCTGCCCCAAATAAACAATTAAACAAATAAATACATATGGACTGCTAGACAAAACACAAGATGCTTGAGAAAGACAGACTAGGTTTATAACCTGACTCCAACACTTACTATGTGACCTTGGACAAACTAATTAATTTTTCCTTCGCTCAATATTCATATCTGTAAAATGAAAATGATAAGATTTCTACTTCATAAGGTTGCAGTAAAAATTAAATAAGATTTTAGATACAAAGCATTCATAACACATAGAAAAAATAAATTCAGGTGAAAAAGAGATAGCATAAAAATTGAAAGAAATTTCATAAATAAAAGCCCTTCAGTGTCATCAGATGAAGTGAGAAGAATATTCTGTGAACAAAATCAGAGAAGCGCTCTTGAAAATTAAAAATAAGGTATCAGAAATGAAATTGTCCATAGAATTCTTGAGAGATCAAGTCTATGTATTCTCCTAGAAAGTAGAATAAGATACAGAGATGGATAATATATAAGAAAAAAAAGGTAAAAATATCAGGGATCAGTCAGACAGGTTCTACCCTCAGATTATGTAGGTATATGTCTGGCAAATGCCCTTACATAGTCACATTGCTATTGCTATTTTCCAGCCTTGATAGATAAAGACTATCTGCCAAGTGGCAATAGTATTTGGGAAGATAAGATTTTGCATCTTGAACCACAACTGCACAGTCTGCAAATAAACTGTATTATAATACTAGAAGCCAAATATATTGTTCCCAATCCTCTCTCTGGTTCTCATTTCCTTTATATCTTATCAAGAAATACTTAGGAGCTACTTATTTATCTTATCTTTTCAGCCTCCAACCAACTTTTATTCCTGTTCAATTTCCATTATTAATGTGAAAGAGAAAGTGAAGCAAGAAAAATGATAAAGTTTTAAAAATCATCTTTGCAATAAACTGCATAAGAACAGTTGTGTTCAATTTTTTAAAATTCTGAATCCTTCATTTAGTTGTTATGTAGTCTGTGTATTCCTAAACCCCTCTTGTCTTATCTGCTCCTGAGTATTATCTGAACTCTTATAACCTGCTTTTAGTCCTTTTAGCCAATATGTTTTTCATTGGCTACCTTAATTCATTTTCCTAAAATGATATGATGGAGAAAAAAATTAAAGAAAATGAAAAAGAAATGTTGAATTCAGATCTTCATTATTTTACATGAAGCATATTGACATCAGTATCTGTAAAATTGAACATGAAATCCTCAGTCTCAGTTGTGGCCTTATTTATACAGGTGTTGAACCATTTCAATGAGTCTGTACAGGTTTATATAAAATTATCATTAGTTACATTGAATTAAATCAGCATTTACCAGATGAAAACTGATAAGAATGAACATCAAGAGCTGCCTTTTAAAAAGTAAATTTTTAAAAATAGATGATTTTTAAAATAAAATTTTTCATAAATATAGTTAGGAGTTAGGCTCCCAAGCCCAAGGTTTTTATCTTAAGGATATAAGCTTCAGGTTATATTTAGCACCATCTAGTAGCATTGCTTTTATTACCTTTGCCTTCTGTATTTGTCAATTATTGCGCAATTCAAGAATCGCCTGGTCTCCCTAGCAGAAACGAATGAAATGTCAAGGAAAAACACCAAACTTTAACCCATGAGATTTTAGAATTGTGGGTGGATTTATATCGACTTTTTCTCCCTCAGTCATTATTTCCATGATAAGCCAAAAGCAAGCTCTCTTCATTCAATAGGGTTCCCACAGGATGAAATACATCATTTAAATCAGCTAAATCCCTTGATCTTCAAGGCAAAAATCTCAAAGTAGTTGAAATAAGCACCAGCTGAAAACTGCCACTAAAACTCATTCTACATTTCTGAACAAATCAAATATGCCAAATTGAAACTGTGCCAAACTTACACAAGTACCATACATGGAAAGTTGATATATGAGTCTTCAACCCTTATAGATTTTAAATCGCCACCCCACCCATCCCCCTAAAACCAAAACCACAACCAAGCTGACCTTGGTCGATAGCACCCTCTGGCAGTTACCACAAAAGACTGCTCAAATCATCATCTTCCTCAGGAGATCATGTGCATACAGTAGTCCCCCTTTATCCATGGCTTCATTTTCCATGGTTTCAGTTAGACGCATTCAACCAAGTCTAAAAATATCAAATGGAATATTTCAGAAATATTAATAAAAAATTCATAAGTTTTAAATTGTGTGTCATTCTGAGTAGTGTGATGAAATCTCGTGTACTGCTCCATGCCACCCAGGATGTGAGTTCTCCTTTTTCCAGTGTATTCACGCTGTCCACACTATCCAATTGATAGTCACTTAGAAACCTTCTCAGTTATGAGATCTACTGTTGAGTGTCACAGTGATTGTGTTTAAGCCAAACTTTATTTTACTTAATAAGGCCCTCAAAGTACAAAAGTAGTGATTTTGCCAATTTGGATATGCCACTCAGAAGTTGTCAGGTGCTTCCTATAAGTGAAAGGGTGAATTTTTACAACTTAAAGAAAGGGGAAAAAATTGTTTGTGGAGGTTACTAAGACTTACAGTAAGAACAATCTTCTATTTGTAAAATTGTAAAAAGAAAATCATACTAGTTTTGCTGTGGCATCTCAAACTGCAAGTTACAGCCATTGTGCATGCTAAATTCTTAGTTAAGATAAAAGAAATATTAAATTTGTGGGTGAAAGGCATGAGATGGGCTCCAATTGTTGACAACTGGGCTCAGTACTAGCCGAGGTTTCAGGCATCCGCTGTGAGTGCTGAGAGTGTTGGAACATATCCTCTTTGGATAACAGGGGACTACTATAAGGTGGTCTCATACTTTCATTACATGTAACTCTATTATTTTTACCTCAAGTAATTTCTGTCTTCGGGGCCAATAAAATGTTAAGAAATTTCAAAATAATTCTATGAGATTTGTTTTGTTTTTATCAAACTAAAATATTAAGTGTAGAAAATTCAGCTTATATAGATATACAAATCACGAAAAGTAAGATAAATTTGTGTGTTTTTAAAAAATTTTTAAATGTGAAAAAAATCACACATAAATCCACCATTCAAAATAACCACTAATGGGCTTCTCTACCATTAAGATGATTTAATACGTACATATAATTTTATTCCCTCACTCAACACCATTAAACTATAATAAAGTGATTTTTTTTAAAGACATAAATCCACAAAGATAGATTTAAAACAGAAACACAGTTTTGGAAGATGGAAAGTAGATCACAAAAGGAAACAGACTTACCCAAGGCAGGGATATCTGATGCCAACAGTGTGGAAAACTGATAAATAACATGATTTACACTATAAATTCCAGATACCTGTGCCAGTATGAGCGGGTAATGAAGACAGAGAGACCAAACAATGGAAAATTTAATTATAGTTGCATGTATAGCAGTTAAATCCTTTCCCCCACAGCATGCTGAAAGATGATTATCTCTCTTCAACACCAACAGAAACCTAGAATTTTGTCTTCAGAAAGGTAAAACAGGATTTCTGGAATAGGGAATGTCTCAGGCATATGAGGAATTGTGTACCATACATAAAAGAGTAATTAAAGTACCAGAAGGACATACTCTATGCTAAATGCTGAGAATTTCAGCTCCATGGCCTTAATTTCCCACAACTCTAGGAACCAGACCTCACTTCCCAGCGAGACCTGGAAAACTTCTCTGAGTAATATCAGAGAAGATAACTAGGGAAAAACACCAAATCATCCTGCTGTGATACTCAAATCCTCACACATTCCATGAGAGTTTTAAGCTGTCACTTTTAAGCCAAGCAGACAACCAAGGTCAAGGAACATTTGAAAACTTATTTAGCAAGAAAGATAAAGACAAAAACAAACAAACTGAAATGAAACTCTGAGAAAAAGAATATGCAGGTAGATAATAAACCTTAAAACATAATCTGTAATTATCCTCAGAGCAATAAGAACAGCTATCACTTCCATGAAGTATGGTGCTATATTTTTTAAAGTTTGTGGAAATTAAAAATACATAACAGAATTTTTTTAAATAAATAGAATAGTTGAAAGATAAACTTGAGAAAATCTCCCAGAAAGTAAAATAGAAAGATAACAATACAAAAAATGGAATGAGGTGGGAGATAAAATTGAAGAACAAATCAGAAAGTATAGCATTCAAATATTAGGATAATCTGGATAAGAGTTCTGGAAGGAAAACAAAAGGGAGGATTTCATAAACAAAATAATTTAAGAAAATTTCCCAGAACTCCTAGACCTGAGTTTTCAGATTGAAAAAAGCCAACAAGTGCTTAACACAATCGGTGGAAACAGACCCACACCACCCAGGCAGATCATTGTAAAATTTCAAAACATCGAGGACACAGAGAAGATTCTGAAAGCAAAAAACAAAAACGAAAGACAGATTATAAGCACACACACAAAAAAATAGTCATCAGAATGACTTCTGACTTATCAGCAACCATGGAAGCTAAAAGATAATGAAGCAAAACCATCAAAATTCTCAAAGAATTCTATACATGTCAAACTATCAATCTGGTGAAAGAGTAAACTAAAGAACATTTATAGATGTACAAGATTTTAACTTTATCTGTTACATACCCTTTCTCAGGATATCACTAGTTGCTGTCTTCCACCAAAATGAGAAAATAAACTGAAAAAAGAATAATATATAAAACATAAGAAACAATGCATCCAACCAAAGAGAACAGTGAAGAAACTGTCCAAGGTGATGAAGATGGATGAATCCCAGATTCACTGCTGCATTCCGAGAATAGAAGAAAACTGGTTTAGATCAGAACACAATTAGAAAACTTGGGGCCAAGAACAATACAAGGCACTACATCAGTAGCCATTCATGTGTGCAGAAGGGAATAGGTAGACAAAGATAAGGTCAATGGAACGATCATTTTATTGATGTTGTCCTCAATAATAATGGTGTATGACAGCAATGTTTATAACATGGTTTCTAATACAGCCTGACATCATGGTTTTACTGACCATCTTGGCAAGAGCCTTTTGGTCTTCAGGGCAGCCAATGCCAATTAAATGTAAGACTATTCAAATAATTCATATTTTAGCTATGCATATGTGTGTATTAATGTGTTCATACATATAAATGCTTATATATTCATAGATTATCTCCGGAAAGATACACAAGGCATCTACAACATGCATTATTTTTATTTATTTTTTTTTATTATAAGATGTGGGGTACAATTCAGGGTTAGCTATACAAATATTGATTATGCAGGTACCCGTGTTGATGAGGTATGCCTCTCCCTCCCCTAGCAGTTTCCTTCAACTGCCAATCCCATCCCCTTCCCCTAACAGTTTCCCATTACTGCCAAACACTTTCTTATAGCATTATAATTGTTCAAGGTCTGCTTATGAGTGAGAATATATGGTACTCTGTTCTTCGTTTCTGTGATAGATCACTGAGTATGATCGACTCCAAATCCAACCAAGTGGCTGCGAAGTCCATATATGTGTCCTTCTTTATGGCTGTATAATATTCCATTGTGTATATGTACCACATTTACTTTATCCAGCTTCAATGGGCAACATGATTGGTTCCATGTTTTTGCTATTGTGAACAGAGCTGCAACAAACATATGTGTGCAGATATCTTTTTTGTAGAATGATTTGAGTTTCTCTGGGTATATTCCCAATAGGGGAATTGCTGGGTCAAATGGAAGGTCAGTTTCTAGTTCTTTCAGAAATTGCCACACTGTCTCCCAAAGAGGTTGCACTAGCTTGCCTTCCTACCAGCAGTGTAGAAGCATTCCTTTTTCTCATCCTCACCAGCATCTATTGTTGTTTAACAACACGCATTATTAACTGGGGAAGGCAACTGAGTCGACTGAGTGGGCTAGAATAAAAAGGTAAAAGGAAGACTCACTTTTTATTACTAGTCATTCTGACTCTTTTGATTTCTGTAACACAAGCATACATTAAAGGACTCAAACAAGATGTTTCCCTCCATCAAATAATAATCGCATCTAGATACACTATCTGCTATTTCATCTCCCTATCAAGTTTTTAGTTTTGCTTACTAACAGAAACACATTCATTTCTAACCCTTTTCTTCATTCTGCTCACTGTTTAATTTTTTCCCCAATTATCCTAAGGGGGAGGGAAACCTTCCTTTTCATTTCACTTGTGCAGCAAAACATTATCCTAATTATGGTTGATCAGCCTAAGAGTAGTGTTAATGATTATTTCCATATCAAGGAAGAGTAAATCCACAAGTTCTGAAGGGAAATTAACCATAATAAAGAGTCACTGCCGTCAGTTTCTAAAGACTTTGCCTCAAAGGCTCAGATAATTCCAATTTTTAAAGTAAATTTTCATGTATCTCCTCTTTTCCTCTAATTAAGACTGCTTTACTTTAAGCATCAGCTTTAAAGATTAAGGAACTGTTTCTATTCAATTTGCTTTTCGTTTTGTTTGATTACTGTATTGCAACAGCCTTGCCTCCATGTTTTTTATATCAGGTTTCCTGATTCCTGCTGCATCATGTCTGCAGTAGAGTGAGACAGTCATTTAGCTTGATGCTCAAACAAGCCCATGCTAGAAAACATTTAAGGGCTGATCTACCAGGACGATGTAGATAATTGATGAAGTGCCCAAAAACAAGCTTCTGGAAGAAATTACAATAAGCAGATGGATATGGCATCTTCAGCCTGGAAAGAAGGAATAGTCAGACGTCCAGGTGGGTAGTTGATAACAAAAGGATTCCACAATGAGTAGCAAACAAATGGTCGCAGGGGCTAGTAGGAACACGCATCTGTGAGTCTGGAAAGTAGAAAGATAGAGCATAAAGCACTTGGGGGCCAGATAGGAATCATATCAAAACTGGGATCAAAGAAAGAAGTGAGGCCACTGGGGAGAAAGTAAGACCCACTAACAAGTTCTAATGGGGCAAAAATCTGGTCCTAATTCAATAGACTACTAAAATATGACACCTTAAAGTCTCCTTGATCAGACAGATCTTAACAAGAGTCTATTTTAGGAAGGAGGAAAGAGATTTAAAGGTTAGAATTAAATTATCTTAGTCTAAGAACTTGAAGTAGCAGTTATGAATAAGGGTCAAGTAAACCACACAGGTGTCCCCAGCTTGAAGACATAATCATCATTTATATTCTTCGTTATATATAGAAAGGTGTGTCCTACATTTCAACCCAACAAAGTCACCTTTGAAAACATAAACTGTTTGGCTGAGTATGATGCCTCACATCTGTAATCCCAGTACTTTGGGAGGCTGAGGCAGGAGGATCACTGGGCCCAGGCATCTGAGGCTGCAGTGAGCCATGATCACACCACTAAACTCTTGCCTAAGAAAAAAGGTGAAACTCTGTCTTAAAAAAGAAAAGAAAACATGAACTGTTCAAGTTAGAAATTACTTATATCTAGGTAGTATTTAATCTTTTTACATCTGCATCTGCAATGAATTATATATTAAGAGTTGTTTAGATCATTATGTTGGGATGTTTTTAGTGGCTGCAATAACTGGGGTATGCTCCTGACACTTAAGGCATGAGGTACAGTTATTCTAAAAAGTCCTTCAAAAAGCTAGACAAACTTGCATATATACCCCAAATGTCCCACTCCAAATACCAGGTGCACCCCATTGAGATACACCCATTGTTTCACTCCACCAATGTGACTCCCATGTGTAAATTCAGCACTATGGGACATCAAAACTTCCACTAGAGACCTTAAAAGTTTTACTCTCTACATTTATTTACCTTAATGAGTGTTTTTAAAATACAGTGTGAATTTCAGGTTAGGTTTGTAGGCATATTTTTCATGAACATTTCATCTAATTATGATAGAGATTTGCAATTAGTTCAGAATTATCACATGAAAGATCACAGAAGGGAGATTGTTTGCCAGAGTTTGTTCTGAATAGTTTAGGAAACATATGGGTGAGAGAATCTAAATCATTCTCAAAGTAATAAACTCATGCAAAGGAACAAAAATCAATTAAAGCAAATCTGTTATTGATCTTAAATTTGAAAAAGCACCTCTCAGTCTTGCAACAGGTAGCTGTTACAAGTTAACATTCAATCAGTGCACCAAGGAAAATGTCTTTAAAATCACTTCCTATGTCATTACCCTCAAGAGAGACTTGTTTATCAGAAAGCCACCTTCAGTTTTTAAAGCAAGTAAAAGACATATGTTCTATGATTCCAGGAAGTGTATGAGTTCCAGGCACCAGAAGATTAGAATGAACTATTCACCTATTTCAGCTCATTAAATTCAATGGAGGCACTGTCTGTACAACAGAATAACGATGCCCATAAATCTGCAGTCAGCTGTGGATTTACTACACAACGCATTTGTGTGCAAGGCTTTTCTACACATTTGCCTTAATAGAAAGTACATCATCAAGACCACTCTCATTGTACCTAAGCACCAGTTAGACGAAGGCATTTCTACAAAATGCCTTTAGAGCACACTTCAACAATCTCTCTCTCTCTCTCTCTCTCACACACACACACACACACACACACACACACACACACAGTGCATGGACTGTTAAATTCAATCTGTTTTGCAGATTGACCTTTCACATTTTGGGGTACTATAAATTAAATTCTGAGAGGAAAATGTGAGTCAAAATTTATAGAATTTGGTAAGCCAAATTTAAAAGACAGAATTTTTTGTCACCATTTACAGACTTAAAAATAGACTGGCTGTTCTTCCCACATCCCCTCCAGCACACATACTCCCACCCCATGTAAGTCTTAACCACCTTCTTAGTACATGTCGAATTCATTTTCTCTCTCCTTTTCTAGGTCCTGTGATTCTTGTTTTCTATAACACACATTTAGCCTATGCTACTCTTTGTTACTTATCTTTTTAAACAAGTTGCATATCCTCATCGCTCATATATATGCCATGTATATGATTTGTACATGTTGTAATACCTGTGCAGAGCAAACACACAGGTGTTTGTTGATGGGAATATAGTGTTATTAACTTAAAATCTAAAAAGCAATTTTCTTGAGTTTGTTTTATTAGTGTCTATGGCAGTAACCATTTTAAAGGGCTCATCAGACAGCTGCCTCGACAAGGGAATTCGAAAGTGACCAAAAGTCCTTGCTTGGTTCAAAATATCTCCCTTAAGTTGCTGAGTTTTCTTCCTTCCAGTCTGATTTTTTTTCATTAGTCCATTAATAAAATATCGATATCAGGATCTTTATTTCCTTCCATGTAAGTAAAGAATGCATATAATCATCTATCACTCAATAGAAGCACAGATATGCTACAAGGAGGAGAATATTTCTATTAGGAAGAAATCTGTGAAGAGAATCAGCCAAAGCCCAGAAGTACCAGCGTAAAATGATTTGGCCTCTTGGTTTGTACAGGACAGTTCCAATATACTTCTGTTGTCTGGAATAATTACTCATGAGGCCCCTTTCACTCTCAGAAGTATCCCAGTCTAGGCAATAAATTACAGTCACCTGACGTATGAAAGTCTTGTATTTAGACTTGGGCCTAGGTTTCTGGAGCACATTAGCTTCTGGAAGGTACCAAACAGGAACTATTGTAAGAGTTGAAATTGGAATTTGCTTCTACTGACTCCTAATCAGTGTATTTTTTTTCCTCAGCAACCCTTCATAACAACACAGTCGTTGTTGCCTAATTGTTTCCTCTAGGTTCTTTTTGTCTTCGCAAAAAGATTTGGAGACCTTTGATGATTGATGTCATGTTGATCATTCTTTCACTTGATCTTTGAGCCTCAAGGACCATGTTAAAACAAAAATTAAAAGTTCAATGTATGCTCACTAATTGCCTGATCATCTTTTTGGATTACATAGGAAATGTCAAGTTGCAATTTTATGTTCTGAAGACTAAATTATTGACATTTGTCAGGAATAAAACTGGGAATTTTTCAAACATGCCAAATTCATTTTTACATTTTTTCCTCCAACTTATTAACTTTCTCTTATCTTTCTTCACTAGCACCAGCTATCATATTTCTTCTTACATGGATTTTATAATCAATTCTGGAGCATGTGCATATATAGCAAGTCAATTGAGATGTGGTTGCTGGGTGGTAAGCAAGGTACATTCACCAGCTAAAGAAGTCTTGCTCACACATCATCCTAAAAGCCCAGGACTCCAATTTGTCCCTCAGCACAATGATAACATGTGAGAGGCACAGACTTTGGAGCAGCCAGGCTATATTGTGCAAAGTGAGGTTGCCACTCACATTATATATGCAGAACAGCAGCTCTGCTCTTGCTTTCTATTAGTCAGTCATAAATTTAAATATGTGAAGTATCCGTTATACATCAAAAATACAAGTTATAATAAAGGTGAAACAGGTATTTGGTTCTTTTTTTTTTTTTTTTGAGTTGGAGTCTCACTCTGTCGCCCAGACTGGAGTGCAGTGGCCACTCCCAGCCACTGCAGCCTAGACCTGCTGGGCTCCGGCGATCCTTCTACCTCAGCCTTCCGAGTGGCTGGAATTACAGGCACGCGCTACCATGCCCGGCTGATTTTTTTATTTTATTGTAGAGATGAGGTCTCGCCAAGTTGCCCAGGCAGGTCTCGAACCCGCGAGCTCAGGCAATCCACTCACCTCAGCCTCCCAAAGCGTGGAATTACAGGCTGAGCCACCGAGCCTGGCTGGTTCTGTCTTAAAGAAATCTGAATTCAAAGTTAAAAGATCTTCCTTCTCTCCATAATTTCATTTTTTTTTAATGTCCAAAATCAAGCTCCATTCAAGTTTCAATGTCAAGTTTATGATAAAGTAAAAGGAAACCATCTGGGATAGGTGCCAGATCTCTTGATCTAGTTTTGTCACCCACTGAAGGACAGACAGATTTTGATGGATCTGTTTACACACATAGAGTCATATAACATAATGATCACATTATACTAACCTGGCACTGCAGTGCTCTTACTGCTGTGAACTGGCATAGAATCCCTTGGCATTTATCCCAGTCAGATTTCTTTTTTTAAAAGGCTTAATGTGGAAATACATTTTATCTGAACCAAATTCAATTTTTGATTACATATGATTCAGAATGTTGCTTTTTATCTTTGTTAATGATGACCAAAAATGTTTAAGCGTGTATTTGTGTTAAATATGAAAATGAGTGCAAATATGCAGCTGGCAGAGCTCACCATAGACCCAATGAGTCATATGAAATACACCCCTCAATTTAGGTGAAACAGGTATTTACTGCACAACAGCTTGGTGATTGTTTATACCTCCTGGTATATGAAAAAACAATTTTTTAAAAAAGTTTCTGCACCAAACTCTTTTCCCAGAAATTCATAGGGAAAAAAATGTACCCAGCTGTTTAAAAATGCAAAATACTTAACTGACAGCATGATTATCAGTTGAAGCCACAGAATATTTATTTGCCAGGGGCTCTCAAGGGCAGATTTTGCAGCTTTGTGAAATTCTTACTCATTAAGTGCTTGGTTCAAAAATAGGGCTTTCATCTTTAGAGTTGGAACTTCATCTCATGAGTGCTTGACATCCCATGGGCAATTACAAAAGTATTTACTGAGAGTTACTAATAGAAAAATAATTACAAAAGATGATGAGCCCACCACTTAATCCCCTGAAGAAACAGGGCAAGATTTATTGGCAGTGCCAAGTGGCATCTTGAAGTGATTAGATAATTCTCTACCAAAAATGCCCTAAATGGGAAAAAACTGAGACTTTGGGTCTTTATGGTACAAATAGGCTCTCTATTATGTTGACAAAAATCTCAATTGGGCACTTTCCTTTGCCTGTGTATACAACACTTTTCTGTACGTCTATACATCTACTTTTATAGACCATGCTTTCTTAAATAATTCCATATTAAGACCTACAGACAAAATTCTGCCCACATGAACCAGAGTTGTCCATTTGAGTTGTTTTGTTTGCTTGTTTGAAATAAACTTTATTTTAAATAATTTTAGATTTACAGAAAAGTTGCAGAACTAGTACAGAGTATTCCCATATACCCTTTCCCCACTTTCCTTAATGTTAGTATCTTATAAAACCATGGTACATTTATGAAAATTAAGAACCTTAGAAAATGAAGGAAATACCCTCATGGAAATTGGAACTGGCATCCAATTCCTGAACAAAACCCGAAACCCACAGGTCATAAGAGAGAAGATAGACAAGTGGGACCTTATTAAACTGACAAGCTTCTGAAAGGCCAAAGAAACCATCAAGAGAGCAGGGAGACAGCCTACAGACTGGGAAAAAATATTCGCCAACACCAGGTCTGACAAAGGCTTAACATCCTGGATCTACAAGGAACTAAAACGTGCTGAAAAGAAAAAAAACAAACAATCCCATTATCAAATGGGCAAAAGATATGAACAGACACTTCACAAAAGAGGACATCCGAGCAGCCAACAAACACATGG